>NW_011351293.1:0-3317 GCF_000735185.1 Notothenia coriiceps | reverse complement strand
CAGAGGTCGCGCGGCTATGGAGAAGAACGTGTTGCCCACATTCTGTTACTGAGTTTAGGCTAGTTAGCTAGCAGGTTTATTGTTTAGGGTGCAGTCACTTTTGCCTCCACTTGCTGTTCAAATAAATGTTGAAAGAAAAAGTAAATCTGTTGATATGGGTGTTGAGAGATGTATCCATAGATTTAGTCCCTAATTTTGCTCTCAAAGTGCACCAGATTGACGCATTTAACTTCAACATTTAAAAAAAAAAAATCTTCCCGGGGGGGCATGCCCCCGGACCCCCCTAGAGGAGGTGAAGTCCACCACCTGCCCACACCCCCTGTTAAATTGTCTCAACCACATTGAGGATGCTTCCTACGCCCATGTTTTATTCCATGCGTCATGTCAGGCAAATTGGGTCAAAATGTTATTGCATTAATGATCTGTTAAAATTAAAATGAATAAATATATGCTGTAACTATTTTGTTCTAGGCAACTCAAGGGCTCAGGTAATGTGATTACTATATGAATAATTGTCCAAAATAACATTAAATGCATAGGGTTTTTTGTTAAGTAACATACTTTCGTCGCCGGCCGGCCGATACATTCCGTGCATTAAGTGGGCCTGTCTGTCAATTAATCCCCGGGCCACTTTTTCCTCCCAGTCCGCCCCTGGCTTGGGCACTGCAAATGTTATAGTAGTCCAATGGTTCTGTCGATGTGCAATGATATTCTATTCATGTACATGTTCACACAGTCTGCCTTTTATTGCCAGCAGACGTTCCTGTGTGTCCTTTAGCCTGGAATACCACTTCATGGCCTTACGCAGCGTCCACACGGCGGCGTGCGTTGAAGCTTGCCGGCGGGCGTGTCTGAAGCTCGACCAGCAACCAATCACATGAATCTCCCACCCCGGACACACAAGCATGCGGTTTGATTGGCTAGAGCTTCTACTGGCATATGATTTGATTGGCTGACGCTTCCGTCAAAGCTTCAAAAGTTGAACATTGCTCAACTTTTGAAGCGAGCAACGCGGGCAAAGCGAAATGACGCTCCCACAATGCAGTTCGGCAAAGCGTGACGTCACCCCATTCAAAGTGAATGGGCAGAAGTGTTGAAGCTTCAACGCACGCCGCCGTGTGGACGGGCCGTTAAGGTGGCACCGAGCCACATGTCCTGCAGGTGGACTATGGCGAATTGTGCTTCACTCTAACCCAACTTTCCACTTTTTTTAAATCAGTCTTATTCTTGTTTTATTCAGTCACCTCTGTATTGAGCTACGTTGTGTTTTAATAATCATGAATCACCTTAAATTCACATATCACACGGGTGTGGCCTGTTTCTATGGAGAGAGCACACAAAAGAGAGAGAGTTATGTTTTATGAAACGACAGTACATAAAATAATTTTGTTATATTTCGAACTTGGACGTTTTGGCCAGGCGTATAGTACTATTTGTTTAAGTGCCGGAGCGCTCTTATAACAGGCGCGTCATGCACAACTAATCAATCAATCATTCATTAACATTTTATTTATATAGCAAATATAAAAAATTACAAATCAGCTTTAGGTGTGTACAGCATACGTACGAGGAATTAACACTCTCCAGCATAAATCCACAAGGCTGGAGAGTCTGTAAACCAGTCTGCGTTGATCTATGCATGTCAGTGAATCTCACAGTATCCTCTTCACTTCCTGAAACTGAAACACATGTGCAGTCTCTGAGAAGAGCATCGCCAGAACATACTGCTGTTACATACAGACATTGACTATAATATCCTTATAATGAGTCAGAGTTTGAAATATAACCCAATTAATCCCTCTACTGTCATTTTGTACACTGAATTCCTCCCGTGCACACTGGTTACTACGTTGTGCAAACGAGAAGTGAAGTCGTACACATGAGATACATTATGTTCTTAGTGCTCTTAAAGTGCTATTTCTTTTTTGTGTTGGGTTAAATGGCTAAGGTTCAAGCAAAACAATTGTCTCTTATGCACATGAAAACTTTTTTTAATTAATGTTTATGTCCATGTCCCCTTATAGGCTCTGTAGGAGAGATGCCTTCGAATCATTTTTTGTAGCTCAATCAACACTTGAAAAGCCCTTATTCAAATAATGATGTCCTAAAAGTTGTAAGATGCTGTTGAGTTATTTTCTCATCTGAGTTGAGCTGAAACTTGCCGTGGCGGATGGAGCAGGGCTTGAGGAATGATGACTGGAAGATCCGGGTACATTTGTATTGAGAACCATTTTGGCTTTAAGTGCGACTGAGCAACTTTTATAGGATGACCTGAGGCCCCGCCTCCAATGCTGTAACCAGTTCTCTTTAAGCATCCATGCAGTAAAGCTCCCAGGAAGTGCAGCAGACGTTCAAGCACATTTTCGTAGTGGTACTACAACTTCTGTGTCAGTCCATGATGCCATTCAGCCCAAAAAATCCCTTTTCCCACTTACATTGGGAAATAGACATCTGTACATCAGCGGATAGTTTTCTGCGGCCTGAAAGTTGTAAAATACGTCAAAAGCTTCCATTGCTGTTTCCAGTTCTCTTCATACATCCAAACATACCTGTATCGGGCTTTGGGAGCCAGCCCAGAGGTTTGACCCTGCCCGGAGATAACCCTGTCAGACTCAGTGATGGCGGTTCCTTTTCAACCAGGCTGAAGGGTCCCGAGCCTTAAAAAATGACAGGGTTCCTCTGCTCCTCCAGCACAAATTGATGTCACGTTAACAGGATGCTTAAAGCTGCCTTCACATGATACGCAATTTGCTCTTTGCTCACAGTGAGGTTAGGCACAGAGCCTTGCAGTGAAAACAGCCACATAAGTTTTGTTTAGCTTGCGGCGCTTAGCAGAGTTTTCATCTGATTAGTTGCACACCGAAAGGTCAGCAGTAACTCGGTCAAAGTTTAAATAATTAGAACTTTGAGGGCAGAGCTCAATTTCAAGCGGTGTGCGGCGTGAGTCGGGCGGCGCTGTCCCCAAGGAAATACAACGCCAGCTTGTCGTGTGAATGCAGATTTAAGATGCCACATTTGCACAAAAAATGAGTGCACTTTTTTTTTTAAAGCAATGGCCAGACAGAATACTTTTACCTTGAAATTAAAAAACCACGTCATCAGCAGGGCCCAGTAGTTCAAAACTTTTCATCCCTATCTGATCGGATCAGATTTGGATTTTGGGAAGTTCAAAACCAAAAAACAGGATTCGGATCACTTTGATATCCGATCAGATCAGGAAATCCAGTTTGATCCCAAAAAACTGGATTATCCTGATCCCACCAGAGGGGTGGATTTCCAGTGGATTACCAGAGCAAAATGTACTGTACAATTTATTT
>NW_011351292.1:0-4360 GCF_000735185.1 Notothenia coriiceps | reverse complement strand
AACACTCTGCTATATAACATGTGCAATATTAATATTATTATTATTATTACTAATAATCTTCAATAAATAACGTGCAATTATGTAACTACCACTACGGTTTTTGCACTACTAAATAAAATACTGTTAATATTTACATTAATTATGTGACCATCTATGTTTCCTGTAGTTATTGAATTGCTCTTTTTACTGCACAGTTATATTATCATTATTGTGCTGCTGTGTTTATTGTATTTTTGCAACTCTGGCACAACAATTTCCTTCGAGATGAATAAAGTCCTATCTTATCTTATCTTATCTAAAGCTACTAGTTACAAATGCTGGTTGGTTGATGATTTTTGCTTAACAGTAGATAAATGCTGGTTAAATGAATACATTGTTAATTAATACATATTTGCCAATATTTCTTCAATCATCCAATCCACCAGACAACAGTCAACAGCAAAAAGATGAACCTCACATACTGGTCACCAGGGGTGGGAGAAGTACTCAGATCTTGTACTTAATGCTAGGGTAGGTAAGTTTTAGAAACCGGCTCGAGATACACTTTTTGTTATATTCCATGGAATGCTCTTAACATCCCGATACCAATGAATATCTTAAGTGCTTTGACAAAAAAAATCCTGTCAGCCTTCCATCTGTGCACAAACTTATCTCGTGCTCTCATTGGTCATGTGTGCGTTCGTGTGTGTTGCAGGAGGGGCTCTGTAAGGAAGTGGCAGGTTTTCTCCGGTCGTGTATTTTCAAATTCTAGCGATCTCGAGCTGGTTTCTCAAATGTACATACCCTACCTTTAAGTAAAAGAGTGTAGGAATATTCTGTTACAAATAAAATTCCTGCAGTCAAAACGTCACTCAAGTAAAAGTACAAAAGTCTTAGCATCATAATATACTTGAAGTATAAGTACTCATTATGCAGTTTGGTCCATTTCAGCATAATATGTATCATATGTTTTGATCATAATTATTGATGCATTTAAGTGTTTATCAAAGCTGGTTATAGGTGCAGCTAGTTTTAATTACTTTGTATACTGCAGGGTAGCTTGTGAATGTGACTACAGGTGTAACTAAAGTGTTATTTAAGTGTTGTTTATATTTCACATCATTAATCCAAATCTGTAAAGTAACTAAAGATATTAAATACATGTAGTTGAATAAAAGTACCAAATGTACTTCTGAATTGTACTGGGTAGAATTACATTAGCATACAATGGAAATACTCAAATAAGGTACAAGTACCCCAAAATTGTACATATGCACAGTACCTGGGTAAATATATTTAGTTACTTCCCACCTCTGCTGGTCACATACTGGTCCATTTCCACTACTTGATTGTCTGTTGTGCATCGACCGAACTTTCAGGCTTTTATTCTTATTTGCCTGTTGGAATTGACTCATGTTACTGTATGGCGCGCCTTCCCTTTCTGTCTTCCAGCTGGTTCAGCGCTGAAAGGTGTCCTGTAAAGTGATCATTATAAAAGAGTGGGAAACCTGGGTGTGATGCGATCGAACAGTTAGCCCAGATGAAATAACTGCAGTATAGAAACTCAACATTGAGTCATCAGCAGTTCTGTTTGACAAAGTCTTCATCACTAAGGGCTATGCTTTAAGAATCCGGTGATATTCTGCAGTATATTTTTCATGTCTTCAACACATCCTATCGGATGACCTATCCAAGATTAACTATAGTGGGATTGCCAACTTAATTAAATCTATTCTAGGGGTGGGCCGTCAATGGAGCAAATAGAATGGTTTTATATTTGTTAATATATTTTACTCGTGGAAAAAAATGATTGGGGCACTAAAAAAAAACCCTATTGTTTGTATTCATTTCAATCAGCTGAATCCATACAGCAGTTGAGGTAATACCATACCAAAGTGGTGGATGACCGACAGAGTGACCATGTTGCAATGATGTACATTGACATTCGGCCATTTTACAGAATGCAGATGCGTCTGTAGGATCCAGGACAATGAGACCAGCCACAAGCCCAGTAATCAGTGACATGTCGTGTGACGAGTCTTTTCATATGTAAAACCAAAGATGTGATAAATAAAACATGCCCACCTATGAAGGCTGTGCGTGGGCAATAGAAGCAACTCTTTTTTCTTTTCTTTTTGTTATTCATCTTTATTCTTGTCGTTTTTAGGGTTTACTGTAGCCTGGAGTACTTTTATCATGTTTATCTATACTCAAGATTCAAGATTCAAAGATTCAATGGTTTTAATGTCATATGCACATAAGCTACAGTGTAGAAATGGCAATGAAAATCTTATGACCCGAGCTCCTCCAACGATGCAACATAATAAAATACAAATAAAAAATTATGCGAGAAGTCTATATACACGTAAATATAATATGATATATACAAGAACAGAATGTCAAATTAAATATTATACAGTAAAATGAAATTAAATACGGTTTGTTGCGGTGATAAGTATTTAGACAAATAAGTTAATTGCAAGATGACAACAGATGAATGTTTATCGAGGCATTTAACAGAGCCCAGGTGTTTAGCATTCTTATGGCCTGTGGGATAAAACTGTCCCTGAGTCTGGTGGTTTTAATCCTGATACTGCGGTACCGCCTGCCAGACGACAGCAATCTAAAACCCAATCTACGTTCAGGTAGATATAACCTGAACATGAACCTAAGTAATTAACTTCTGAATAAACACTACTTTTTAGCGCTTTCTTAAGTAAATGTTGTGTCTACAACTTACATTTTTCATCCAGCCACACTGTAATTGCTGCCTTTATTGTTTTTAGTATTTTAATGCATATCAATTTAACTTCAAAGTTTGTTTTGCTCTTATTCATCAAGTAGCCACACAGTGTTCATGACTGCGTTTCTCTTGCAGGAAAAGACATTTTTCTTTAGCTTTCTTCGGCCAAGAGCACTTTCAAAGGGAGGGAGCAATTACTGTCCTGTCCTGTATTCGCAGTCATGAGGCTGAAACACATTGCCAACCGCAAGTAAAAGTGTCTTTCTCAAGTATTCTTTTAACAATGAAGACAATATGTTCCAACCTTTATATTTGCCTGAACCTCTTAAAAGAGTCCAAGCTTTCGTAGTAGTGACAGGGTTGCTAAATCAGCAAAACTCTCATACTGTATAGGTATCTTTGCTTTTGCTGCACTTTGCTCATTTTTTACCTGCGGCGCTCAGCGTTTCTGAGAGATTTGCTGCTTGACGCTGGAAAATTGCATTATTTGTGTAAAAAAGGGGCAATAAAGAACCGAACTTAGAAATAAAGTTAGATTTGACATTTGACTTTGACTTTCTAATATTTGTATAATGTATATTGTTCTCTGTTTTCTTTTCATTCACAAGAATCTTCATGAGTATGAAACATGTTCAAAGCCAATTTTAATTGGATATTTATTCATCTCTTGCATCGACTGATGAGCATGCTGATTGTACGTGATGCAGACAAAGTTGATCAATTTTCATGAATTTAACCTTTTGATTGTTTGCGCTCAACACAACCGCTGAGGCTGATGGGAATGTCATTAGTTTTGCAGATATCTGTTCATTAAGTATTGAATACATTTACCTGATGATGGTGCAAACTTAAAAAAGAAGCCCTTCATCAGGATAAATATAATTGTGTTGATCGAAAGTTATGACATTCGATGGTTGTTGAGACATTTTACTGAAGTCAAGGAATCATGATCATCAGATCCTCCTTCGCACTCTCCAAGAACTTGGAGTTTCAGGCTCTGCACTTTCCCTCCTCACCTCATACCTCAAAGACCATACCTACAGGGTTACTTGGAGAGGGTCCGAGTCCGACCCTTGTGAATTAACTACAGGGGTCCCTCAGGGCTCTGTTCTTGGTCCCCTCCTCTTCTCCCTGTACACAAACTCGCTCGGATCTGTCATTAGCCCGCATAGTTTTTCATACCACTGCTACGCTGACAACACCCAATTAATTCTGTCCTTTCCCCGCTCAGAGACCCAGGTCGTCGCACGCATCTCTGCTTGTCTAGCGGACATCTCTCAGTGGATGTCTGCTCACCACCTCAAGCTCAACCTTGACAAGACTGAGCTGCTTTTCCTTCCGGGAAAAGATTGTCCCACTCTTGACCTAACAATCAACATCGGCACCTCTGCTGTTTCCCCAACTCAGACTGCAAGGAATCTGGGTGTGACCCTAGATAACAAACTGTCCTTCACTGCAAACATCGCTGCTACAACCCGCTGCTGCAGATACACTCTTTACAACATCAGGAGGATACGTCCCCTCCTGAACCAGAAAGCAACGCAGGCTCTGGCCCAGGCTCTCGTCATCTCACGCCTAGACTACTGCAACTCCCTCCTGGCTGGTCTACCTGCATGTGCCATCCGACCTCTGCAGCTC
>NW_011351291.1:0-1369 GCF_000735185.1 Notothenia coriiceps | reverse complement strand
GGACCGCTGCGTAAAAAGGAGGTTTTCTGCCCCGTTACTTCTCCGCTGCTTTCTTGTTCCAGTTTGAAAAGCAAACTGCAAGCAGTTTGCTTTTATAATCAGGCTTCTATTGGCTAGTGCTCCAAGCAGTTTGCTTTTCCAAGCAGTTTGCTTTAACTGCAGGCAGTTTGCTTTTCAGCCCAATGGTATACTGTTTTTCTCAGATGCGGAGGGATACTGACTTGTTGTGAAAAGTAACTTACAATTCTACCCGTGATATACGCTCAGTATATCACGGCTAGGAACCAATCAGATTGCTTGATTTGGCTTGTCCGTTTTATAAATAGGTATATACATATTTTGATACATATTTTTATATATATTTGTATTTGTTGTATTTGGGATTACGGGAAACGGTATTTCGATCTCTCTGTCTGTGCACACAAACTGGAAGATTGACAAAAAAAGTTGACTTTGACTTGTAATGAAACGTGTGTGTTTCTCCGTACCTTGTACCACTCCTGCAGCTCGTGGTCGGAGAACTCGGTGTTCTCCCGGAGGTCCTGCAGCATCTCGGGCCGCAGCTTGCTGTTTTGTTTACCCATGGCGACGGGACTGGACTCTGTGTTTTCTTAACAACAACGGTGACTATAGCACTAGCCAGGCTGCTCTTCCCACCTGTCAATCAGAGAGAAAGAAACAGGTCAGCAACAAATTACCCAGAGAGGAGGAGGACCTGACAAATAAAATGCTGTCTGTCAGCAAACAGCGACATGTCACTGAAAACACTCAGCAGATAAAGAGTACATACTATTAAAGTAGGATTTGTTTGAGCAAGATTAGAAATATGTGACAGTTGAAGGTAGAAAAAGCACCCTAAAACCAACATTTGGTAAATGACTAGCTGAAATACACAGAATTAGGTTTTTACAAATTGACTCACAAAGCAAACACTGGAAGATGCCAGAGGCTGTTTCCTACAACATGCTGACACATTGGTAAAAATGACTGTGCATGACTTGCTTTAATGAAATCAAAGTGAGCCTTGTCACGGCATTGTGTCCCATCCCTTAGACACGCCATGTTATGCAACACTACAAGTCTTTAAATGATGCATTACATTTGCAAAACAGTAAATAATCCCAAACACACCCTGTGACGTCAAGCGTTAGCCCACTGATCAAAGTTACGGGTTTATCTGGCCAGCTGTGTGTTTGTGTGTCAAATCAGCTGTGCGGTGTGTGTGTGTATGTGTGTGTGTGAGTGTGTGTGTGTGTGAGTGTGTGTGTATGTGTGTGTGTGTGTATGTGTGTGTGTGAGTGTGTGTGTGAGTGCCCGGATCTCCTAATCTTCATCTCAGCTCTGAGCTCCCTGCCAGAAAACGATTTCA
>NW_011351290.1:0-8229 GCF_000735185.1 Notothenia coriiceps | reverse complement strand
GGGGGGGCTCCGGCGCCTCGGGGAAGCTGTGGTGCTTCCTCTTGTGCTTCTTGTGTTTTTTGTGTTTGCGCTTGTGAACGCTGTGCAGGCTGGAGCCGCCCTCACCTGAGAGGAAGAGGGGAGACACAGATACATCAGATACAAGTGTGTTATCTATTTCATTATAGTTGTTATTATTGACGTTACGCCATATCGGTCAAGAGGAAGTATATGGAGCAATGATTTTAGTCCTGAACAAAAAGAGTACATTTTGAACAAATTATCTAAAATGGTAAATGGACTGTACTTATATAGCGCTTTATCCAGTCTTTAAGACCCCTCAAAGCGCTTTACATACTACATGTCATTCACCCATTCACACCCATTCATACAGAGCAGTGTACCTTACTCTAGGACCTAACATTCACACACCGTTGGCCATGCCATCGGGAGCAACTCAGGGTTAAGTATCTTGTCCAAGGATACATCGACATGTTGACTGCATGGGCTGGGATCGAACCCACAACTTCTGGTTGAAAGACGACCACACTCCCTCACAGCCACAGTCGCCAAACATTAGCTATGTGTGGTTTTTCATTGGTTTGGCTTAAGCTTCACACATTCTCCTCTATTTGTGAAAGTACATTTGTTCACCTAGCGTATATATGAAATATGAATATAAAATGTGCTCCACATCTTTGGACAACTGGTGAAAACGAATCCAATGAACTACAAACTGAGAGTCTGTTTTAATTGTCATCTGAGAAATGTAGTGACTGAGAAAGACTGTAAATGCCAGTACTGTTATTTACTCACCGAGGAACCTGGGGTGAATCATATCTTTCCTTTTCCCCATTGAAGCGGCAACAGGGATGTAAACACGGAGAACAGCAGCCAGTTAGCAGATCTACATGGCAGCAGAACTTATCTGCAAAACTGAGAGGAAAACACACCTGATTACCAGAGGTGGGAGAAGTACTCGGATCTTATACTTGAGTAAATGTAGAAATACCAGACTGTAGGAATACAGTACAAAATAAAGAGTAAAAGTATACTATTACCCTCTGAATCTTAGTGGAGTATGAGTTCAAGCAAACAATTAAAACACTCTAGTAAAGTACAAGTCTGTCACAAAAGTAGAGTACTTGAGTGAATGTACACTTTACACTGCTTATTACTGAAATCGTTACATTAAATCGATTTAAATGCATGTACATATTCTCTATTAGTTGAGTTAGCTAAGCAATAACCTTATATTTAGTCAACTGTATAAGATTAGCTTCAAAGAGTTAGCTTTATCCTTATTTAGCCATGTGATCCCTCATCACATAAGCTAGCATACATTCAACGTAAAGACAAGCAACAACATTTACCATTTTGAAAGAAATCCCACGCTGCAAAGCTGAGGCGAATTGACCTTTAACTGATATGAACTAACAGTAACGGTACCTAACAATCATTACATTATAATGATTTAGGCGCTTCATAACGTTGTTAGTATACCAGTAAGCACACCTAAACTAAGCTAACAACACGGAACTTCATCTTCTTCGTCATTTCCGGTCATTTTGAGATCCGCTATACTGCCTCTAGTGGAGAAACGGTCAAACAAGAGCGAGACTTCACATCGGTAAGGATCTACATCAATTTTCTCTGTTAGGAATTAATCCAACTCAAATTAGTTACATGAAACTTACCCGAAGAATATAACATCAAAAAGTTAAGCGAAGTTATTGAACTGTTTTAGTTGTGTATTGTTTTTTACATCTTGGAGGATTAGTTAACTTTGCAAGTATCGCGACATGACCACTGTAGGTCTCGGACAAAAGGTGCAGGGTCCGGTCAAGCCAAGTTACGCAAGGTTAGTTTGCAGAAAGCGCAACGTGATCGAGTTAATACCTTTATTAGTGTAACTTTAAGACATGTATCGAGTGTAATTTGTATGCACCTCGGCACTGCAGTGTCCCAAAAACAGGTTGCTCAACTGGTGCTTTTTGGGCTCACTTTTACGGAGTTTCTTTATAACATGAATCTAATGTGACAGTGCTGCTGGTCTGTAGTACAACAATAGTTATTTATTTCAAGCAAGTTAAAAGTGGGAACTATTTGATATCAAGTTAACTTGGGTCACAACATAATAATACGCTGATTAATGTTTTCAGGCTTCCAGCAACATGTGGAGGCTGAGGAAGTTAATGCAATGTATTTATATGTGAGCTGTGAGGATGAATATTTCTGATTTCTTAATTCTGAAGGATCATGAATTACGCTCGGTTTCTGACAGCTGTCAGTGCAGCTAGAAAGCCCTCCGCCATCAGGATGCTGAGTGAGTATTTTTAAATAAACACGTGTTTTAAATGTGACACTCGTTTCATAGAAAATATGCAGAAAATGTTGTTATCTAGTGAATGCATGTACAGGCTTACCTGCTATAAGTTTAGCAGTGCAGCCCCTATTCACTGGTTTTGAACTGTGGGTAAATCACTTTGGGATACTTTAAGGGAACAAATATGACATTTTATTTGTTGATCACAAATCAAATAATTCTAGAAGAAATGTCACATTATTCGATGTCACTCCTATTAACCTGGCCATACACACAGAGCCAAATATGCTTTAAAACACACCTTATATGTATATCAAACGGGGGAAATGATTACGAATGTAGATTGCTAGTAAATCAGTCCCTCTCATCCATCGCTCTGCCTGTAATCAGCTGAGCTGCAGCAGCGGTCTCCTCCGACTATGATCTCTTTGGCCGGAGGAGCTCCAAACCCCAACACCTTCCCCTTCCTGTCAGCCTCCTTCAGGCTGAAGGACGGACAGACGCTCAACTTCGACGAGGCGCTGATGAAGAGGGCTCTGCAGTACTCTGCCTCTAACGGGTGAGAGAATCTCCAGAACAAAAACAGACACATTACTTTAGAGTACATCAGAAAAGTGTGCAGCAGCAGGTGGAGGTTATCATTCAACAGTTGCCTCTTTAAACTGTGTCAGGCTGAAATATAATGTTCATTTAACCTAATGTTGATTTTTCGTTTTTAGGTGAGACGTTTTTGCTATTCCAAACACAATATACGTACAGTATATCTACTCAAACCTACCCAGCAACAGCACCTAAAAGTGCTTTTATAAAAGTATAATTAACTGGACTGACAGCATTATAACAACATGTTCAGTTCTGGAGTTAATGTTCATCACTGTGTAGAATCCCCGAGCTGCTGACGTGGATGAAGAAACTGCAGAAGGACCTCCACAACCCTCCGAGCCCGATGGACATGTGTGTGACGACGGGGAGCCAGGAAGGGCTCTGCAAGGTACCCACACCACCTCTACTTTTTATTCCATATTTGATTCCATTCCATTGCAATGTAAATACTGTTTTATTATATTTTTTATTATTTTTGTAGTTCTCTACCCGTGTTTTTAATTCTTGTTTTACTTTTATGTATGCACCACGACACCGAGTCAAATTTCTCGTACGTGTAAACCGGCCTGTTAATAAACCTGATTCTGTTAGGACAGGAATGTGAAAACAAATGAAAGCCAAAAGCCTGTGGTTCTTCCTCACCGCCAATCAGTTGTTGCCACGTCAAAGAAAGACGTTGAATGCAGGAGGATCAACAGATTTCCTGAGGCCCACACTGGGGAATTTAAGCTTCAACTATCGACATACTGGCAACACTAGTTTGACATCCACATAAAAAGTGACAATGTTGTTTTTATGACTTGTTGTTTACCAGTTGTCCTTTAACTTTCTCTACTTAACACTTTTGTATCAGTTTAAAATGTCCTGACTGTTATATATTTGATAAGAATTGCATATAAACTCATTTTGAAGTGATGGTGATTCAGATGTTTGGGGTTTCTAGGTGTTTGAGATGCTGGTCAACCCTGGAGACAACGTCCTGCTGGATGCTCCCACCTATTCAGGCACATTAGCAGCGGTGAGAGAATACTTTATTTCTTTATGACTACACACTCCTACAGCTGCCGTGACCCTCTTACCTTTTGGTTTTCAGCTCCGGCCTCTGGGTTGCAACTTAATAAACGTCTCCAGCGATCAGCACGGCATGATACCTGCGGCTCTGAAGGAGGTTTTGTCTCGCTGGGACCCCTCAGAGGTCCAAAAGCCCGGCAGCACCGCGCCCAAGATCCTCTACACCATCCCCAACGGAGGAAACCCCACCGGTGCCTCCATGACGACACAGAGGAAGCAGGAAGTGTACGAGGTTTGTCTTCTTCTACAAAGTCACACATCACAGCCTCATTTAGATTTGTAATATGACTCCATGTTCACACGGCAGATGGTTAATGACTCACTCTTCTCTGATTGATGCAAAGTGGCCGTTTGAGCGCTGACTCAGCTGATTAGAGCTTGTCGTGAAGCTGATTTCCCTGCAGATTCACTCAGTCGTTTTTTAATGAGCGTCCCCCGTGTCGTTAATAGCTGGCCAGGCAGTACGACATGCTGATCATCGAGGACGACCCGTACTACTTCCTGCAGTTTGACAAGGTACAAAGAGAGTTCCCTCACATCAAGTGTTTGGGAGAGACAGTTCATTTCCTCACATTTAAAAAGGTGAAATAATCAGTCTGTGTCTTCTGTGGTCTGATCTTAGCATACAGGCTGTACAGAGGAGCCCTTTTTAAAAAAATATTTAAGTCTTCCATTGAGATTTTTGGAACAAGCTTTGACTACAAGTCGTTATATTTTACGACATCCAACCCATTAAGTTTATTGACTTTTTTTTATATCGGTGGAAGCCTCACTTTGTGTGCAGCAGCCGAGCAAACCGTTTCTTAAATGAATTCAAACTTGTTGTTTTAGGAAAGCTTAATGCTATGTACTAGGGATTGTAGCAGAATGTTTACTTAGACAAAAACATGTGGTTATTTTTGGGAATGATTCCATTTTCTTTTTTGAATGGATTTTGGTCTTTAAAGTATGATTTATGATGCGACTCATTATTCTGCAGCCGTGGGCTCCCTCCTTCCTCTCCATGGATGTTGACGGGAGGATCCTCAGGACCGACTCCTTCTCTAAGATCCTGTCCTCGGGGTGAGCGTCTCACTCTGTGTTCAAACCCAGAGCGTGTGAAGCTCTGCTGTTCAAATGTTTGTTTCCCTTAAAGAGTCAGGACCTGAATTACAAACAGGATGTGTCGCTCATACGTAGACTATGGGCTAATGGGGGTGTCCTTCACAGTTGTGCACATTGATTCCAGTTATATGATATATTTTTGTACCTCAACGTTTATGTATTTTAGTGTATATTTACAAAAACGACATTATCTATTTGTTAATTTGCCTCTAAAAACAAAATGTTAACATACACGTCCTTTTACAAATACACCAATAACGATGTTCACATTCCTCAGAACCAAGTTGTAAAAATCAGATGTTTGAAATATTATAACATGCTTTGACAGGTTTTAGGCTTAGTCGTGCTGACTGTACATGAGGACATTTGTTAGCGACATTTTCTTCAGGGTCAGTCGGGATATCCAAATCAGATCTGCGTTTGTTCGTTGATTCCTTGCTTTACTGCTTCATGGATAATGGGTTTCTATTCAAGACTAAGGAAGATAAAGTTTATATGTTGATGTCTTTGACTCTCTGTTTGTTTCAGTTTGAGAATAGGCTTTGTGACGGGTCCCAAGCCTCTGGTGGACAGGGTGGTGCTGCACATCCAGGCCTCCACCATGCACACCAGCACCTTCACACAGGTAAATGAAGCCATCGCTTCACACCGCCACACCCTGCTCAATACACATTCTGCATTACTGGTTTGGATGCAAACATATTGATGCTTTTAACTGTGTGAAGTCATTTATTCGTTCTAAACTACAGCAGATAGAACCTCACAGATACATAGCATTTTATGGCTAACGTCTTTGATGCTTTCAACCTCCAGCAACCTGACATTTACCATGCAGCATTAAGCTCACAACAGGGAGGTTCAGCATGCTCTCTCCACACACACAGTGACACCTCAGACTTGTACACACTGCCAGGAGCGGTGTTGAAGCCAAGCGAGTCTTTGTGCTGCGTCTGGATCGGCAGCAGCTGCAAAGGAGGGAGATTAATTAGGATCTGCTGTCAACCTCGCCTCTGCGTTTTTATATAATCTGCACTAAAACAGAGGCAATAACTCGGAGATATTTAAAATTAGAACCATGAAAGGAGAAAGCATTTCAAGTCAAAGAAAGAAAGGTGCGTCACACTCCAGATGTACAGATCTGAGGGGGGATTTTATACCTTAGGGTCATTTTACAGTACAATAATGTTCTGATCTGTTCCAGTCATTACAGTATATAACATGTAACCTGCTTCCTCACAGCTCATGGTGTCTCAGTTGCTGCACAGCTGGGGACAAGATGGCTTCCTTCAACACATAGACGGGTATGCCACTTCCCCTAATGCAGCCGCACCTGCTCGACATTACTAGTTCGACTGGTTAAGAAAGATATTTGATATCGAACACATGATACAGTCATCACTTGGCCACACTGGCAGCGGTGCATGACACAGTTGTATCTCCTCCCACAGGGTGATTGAGTTCTACAGGAAGCAACGCAATGCCATGATCAGCTCTGCAGACAAGTGGCTCAAAGGTGTGTGAACAAGTCAAAACACGTAATAATAATAATAATAATAGACAGTGCATAGTTCATATTTGGTTAAATTGATGAGAATCTTTTGAAACGTGATGAATATAAGAGGTGTTCTTTTTTTTTCTGTGTGTGTGTGTGTGTGTGTGTGTGTGTGTGTGTGTGTGTGTGTGTGTGTGTGTGTGTGTGTGTGTGTGTGTGTGTGTGTGTGTGTGTGTGTGTGTGTGTGTGTGTTAGATGTAGCAGAGTGGCACGCCCCATCAGCAGGCATGTTCCTGTGGATCAAGCTAAAGGGCATAGCCGATACCCAGCAGCTCATTATGGAGAAAGCCTTGGAGAAAGAGGTCAGCATACTCCCTGTTGAATCTCACTCTAACCCTCACACATTAATCCTCTTTGTGGTTTAATATGAGACAAAACGCAATTTACTTTCTGCACTATAATATCAGTACCCAGAATGCATTCCATTGCTTCTTTCTGCTCGGTTAGTCTCTGTCTGTCAGCAGATGTTTTGCATAAGGGGCAAAGCAGGTGTTGTGTCTGAACAGTGTGTAGGGTGCTGCTGCTGAGCTGCCATTGTGAGAAGGGCTAGAGTGTTTCATCTCCCACACAGAGCATCTAAATCCCTGCTAGCAAATAGCTGATTAGCCAAGTTTAAACAAGAGTGGGTATTATCAGGATGTTCCTAGGTTTCAGGATATTATAAACTACCACACATAGCTACAGGGGGAAACACAACTCCTGTTGGGTTAGCTTAGCTTAGCACAAAGACAAGGAGAAACAGTTATTTTTGATCCATCCAAATGAAAACTAATAAAAAAGCCAGCACTGCTAAAGCTAACTAATTAACATGGTATTTCTGAGTTGTTTGATCTGTATACAAATCAAGTGTAAAAACAATTTAGGAGTTATGTGTTGGACTATTATTGGCCAGTTAAAATATTTCTGCATTTGCAATTAATTGAACACACAAACAACTGCTGATTAAATTAGAAAATAATGTTTTTGTTCCCATAAAAATAGGATTAATCAATATTTACCTGTCTGTTTAGCCTCCGAGAATAATCTGCCATTAAACTAAGACCACATTGATTAACATAAGTCATGTGTGTGTTTGTGCGCTGTAGGTGCTGCTGGTTCCCGGGGGGGTCTTCATGATCAACAGCAGTGACCCCTGCCCCTACGTTAGAGCTGCCTTTTCTCTCTCCACACCCGAGCAGATCGACGAGGTACACACACACACACACACACACACACACACACACACACACACACACACACACACACACACACACACACACACACACACACACACACACACACACACACACACACACACACACACACACACACACACACACTACACACACTACTACACTACTACTACTACTACACTACTACTACTACACACTACTACTACACTACTACTACTACTACTACTACTACTACTACTACTACGTACGTACGTACGTACGTACGTACGTACTACTACTACTACTACTACTACGTACGTAACGTAACGTAACGTAACGTAACGTAACGTAACGTAACGTAACGTAACGTACGTACGTACGTACTACTAACGTAACGTAACGTAACGTAACGTACGTACGTACGTACGTACGTACGTACTACT
>NW_011351289.1:5000-24140 GCF_000735185.1 Notothenia coriiceps | reverse complement strand
ATCGGGGATCGGAGCCGATCACGTGATTTTCAAAAGATCGGAATCGGGAGAAAAAAAATCAGGGATTTTTTTTTTTTTATAAATGTTGTATTCAATGTTACAAAACAAAAATGGCCATGTTCAAGTCTTAAAGTCATCCTGAGGCCTTAGTTTTAGTTTCAAATTACACAACATCATGTATGTGTTGCTTCTTTGGGGCTTGTTTTCATAGACCTGGTTGCTTATTTCTCTCAAATCTGGCAACAGAGTGGGCGCAGTGTCTAATTGTAGCAGTAAGCTAACGAGTACTGAAAGCTTTATTTTGTTTTGATCCAATGCTGCACAACTGAACTGATCCAATGCTGCTGTGAAAGAAAGAAGCTATATCCATGTTGGATAGAATATCCAATTTAAATTAAAAAATAACCTTAAGGGACAACTTGAATGCTTTTTTTCTTTTTTTTCTCTTAATGCATTGCATAAAGATCGGATCGGGAAAAATCGGTATCGGCAAATTGTCAAAATCAAATGATCGGAATCGGATCGGGAGAAAAAAAAGGTGATCGGGACATCCCTAGTTCTTGGGCATGTATAACCACAAAGCAATCAGCAGACACTCGAACACTTAACATATAAAATATACCAGCACATTTCAACTTTGAAATAACTTCCCTTTTGTTTGTTGGAAACATGTTTTGCTCCATGGGAAAGAGAGTTTAGGTCTTTACCGTATAAGTAAACAAAAAAAACTCAAATATATCTGTTTCTTTCATTTCAGTGTTTCCCTATATGGCACTTTATTCATGTGTGACAGAAATGTTTGCAAAGCTCAAACAAATGTAGAGAAATGTACGATTAAATACATGATGTTTTCTATTCTAGTGCATCTTATAGGTAGAGTAACTAACGGTGCAAATGTAACGACACGTTAACAAAACAAACTTACTTCAGGGTCTTGATCTGCTCCAGTTTGGTGGCTTTTGGAGAGCCTTTCTCCAGCAGGAGCTTCTCTGTTATCTTCGCCATGATTATCTGAAGAGTTCAAACCCTGGAGAGAGAAACAACTGTTGAGAATAGTTTTCAGTGTCTCAGTGTCGTCTTCTCCTGTGGGACTGAGGTCTGCTTCTCCTCTGAGCTCCTCTGTTATCACTGATGGTGCGTTCAGGTGCTTTATGAACAGCAGGGGGTACCGGCCACACCCTGAGTGCTCATGTGAAAACAAAGGACTGAACGAGCAGAAACCTAAAGGTCTTTCTCTCATGGGGTCTGAGTAGAGGGCGAGGTACTCAGGTCTTTTATAACGCTAATGTAGAAGGGGAAATCTATGTTACAAGTACAATCCCTTCATACACAATCTTACTCCATCTGACTAGCTGTATGCTACTAAAGATAAAGGTAAATCATGTATTTTACTCCACTACATTCATGTAAAAGATTTGGGTCATTTCAGAAGAATTTTCCCATTAAAATCAGTGGGAAAACTTCATGAGGTGATTCATTTCATCCGGCAGTGGCTCAGTCAGTAGGGGCTGTTCGGTTCAAGTCCCCGACCAGACCTAAAATATGGAGTGTGGACTGCTACTTGGAGAGGTCCAAGTTCACCTCCTGCCCTTGAGCAAGGCACCGGACACCTCCCTCTCCCATTGCTCCCCGGGCGCTGTGCAAGAGCTGCCCTCTGCTCCTGGTACCAGACTCCTGGTACTAGGATGGGTTAAAAGCAGAGAACACATGTCACTGTGTGCTCTGCATGTGAGACCATTAAAGAGGGTTTCATCCCTCCCATTTCTATTCTAATTTGTGCATCAGAACTGTTCCTGTAAAATCTAAGGAAGAGGATTAGGGCCACATCACAAACAATTGTGGGATGGAGATAAAATAAGTTTGGAGTGTAATCTCAGTTAGTTTTAATCTCAGCATTCTGACTTCAATCTCAGAAACATATATATATATATATATAACAAAAGCATTTTCTGTCTACTCTTAGTCACAGGCCCTGATCCTCTTCTGTGTAAATCTGATAATGACATAACTATTATTAATAATAAATCACGTATGAAGGACATCTTTCTTCACAACCAGTACTTTTACTTTTCATACATTAGTACTGAAGTATAAACTTGATCGCAATACTTCGACTAGAAACAAGAGTATTTTGACATTCATATCTACTTTCCCTAAAGTAAAGGGTCTAAATACTTCTGCTAACACTGCCTTGTAGATACGCTGTTGTTGTTTATTGTATAAAAAGAGCCTAAGGTTACACCATGGCAGTTTTGAGGATTAATAGAATCGACAACAACACGCCATGTTGGATTCACTGACTCACATGTATTTGTATTTCTACATTACTACGTAACAACTAAAGTCAATAAACAACTTGATATTGAGTTAAAGAGCAGATTCAGAACATTAAACGTCCACAGGAACACTTTAAGTTAGTGTCTTTTCCAATATTTGCAGATAAATGTACTTACCGGTGCTTCTTCTGTAACTTTAGTAATGAAATCAGTATCCTGGAAACCTAGCTTTCGCGGGGAAAGTCTACGTACTTCCGGTGGGCGTGGCTTACGGTGGCTTTAATAACAAAGGGCTTTTTCACCCTGAGCTCAGCCTGACAGGCACTGCGTAATTCCCACAGGCCATACACTTGACAAACAAAGTAGAAAGATCACAGTGGTCAAAGGTGACTGAGTAGATGTATTTAGTTGTGATTTTAAGATACTTGTTCTTTGCTTGACTATTTCAATTTGTAACTACTTTATACTTATATTCCACTAAAATTCAGGTTTTTACTACACATAATGCATTTTTAGTGCTAAAAAATTATGGAAATACTCATTACACCTACCTTAAAATTGTTTAACCCAATAAACAACAAAAAGTGAATTAATCCAATAAAATGTAAATATGATTCAGTGTGTTGAATTCATAGCCCAAACGGTTCGGTAGATGGCGATGTTGAGCTTTCTAGGCAGGTTCTCTACCTACATACTAACAGTAGAAGAAGAAGATGCACAGCCGTAGAAGAAGAAAATGCAGGATGACGGCTCTGCTATATGCGCCTGTAAAGGCATCCGGCGGTGTTTAAAGTGTGAACATGTGAGGGGAAAAGAACAGCTGGAGGCAAATGAAGCTAAAGTAAGCATATCTGTGTAAAAAGTGTGTTAAAAAGTGTGTTTTTATCAGCAGGAAACTGTTGTAGCCTCAGCTAACTTCGCTTTAACAATAACTACGGAAGCCCTCAACGGACAGTCCACATTTGATCAAAACACACTTTCTCGTTCAAATAAATCACTTTTCCTTCCTTTTAACCATCAGTGGTTCTATAAGGATTCAAATATCTTACTTAAATGATAACACACAGTGTAAAAATATACCAAAATATGACTCCTGTAAAATTATTTACATATTTTCCGTGAATTAACAAACGACTTTTGACCAGAACATACCAAAAGTACTTGTGATGCATAATTGCCCATTTCTAAATAATGCTCATTATATTCTATAGCATAATGAGTGATGTATTAAAGCATCACTAATGTTGCAGCTGGTAAAGCTTTCTATAATACCAGGTGGATTGATCAATAAAACCACAAGATACGTTATTAGTTAATCATAATTAGTATGTATTTTTGGTACTTTTAGATGCTGCGATTTTTACTTTAATAAGACTTTTAAAGCGGGTCTTTTACTTGAGTCTTTTTCCACGGTGGTACTACTATTTCTACACGAGTACAGGGTACTTGATATTAAGCAACCAGTCATGGCAACATTCATTACACTGTAATCTGAGTTTTTCAATTTTAACTGTATTGTAGTCTTATATTTTAACTCTACTATGTATTCTTTTGTTGACCTGTACTTAAATCATGTTTTATAAAGGTGTGTGTGATAGAGATTATTACTCTTAGTCTTTATTATTTATGTAAATTGAACTCTTTTGTTTCTGTCTCTGAAGGCTGTGCATCAGTTCCTGTACGATCCTGAGACGAGGCTTGCTGTTCCCAGAGATGCCGACTCTTCGTGCTTCTCTTTCCCGGGAGTCTTCCTCCAGGAGGACTTTATCTCCGAGGAGGAAGAGGAGGAACTGATCAGGACGATGGATCGAGACGTTTGGAACGACTCGCAGTCAGGACGCAGGAAACAGGTGAGAGGCTTCTGAACGTCATCAACACAGAATATGAACATGTGTAGTTTGGTTTTAAAGGTCCCCTATTATCGTCTTTATCAACAGGATATCACAGGTCTCAGTTACAAACATGTCTCTGAAGCGTTTGTCTGAAACACCAAACGGACCATTGCAGCATCCCACAATCCCCCCTGGTTGTTGTTGTTATTATTATGAATATCTGATGAATGAAACTAAAGTATTTGTTTCTTATCGTTGCAGGATTTTGGTCCCAAAGTGAACTTCAAGAAGCAGAAGGTGCGCCTCAGCAGTTTCTCTGGACTCCCTGCTGTGAGCCGCTCTCTGGTGCTCCGGATGCAGAGTGACGCGTCGTTAGAGGACTTCAGACCGGTGGAGCAGTGCAACCTGGAATACCTTCCCCAGCGAGGGTCCTCCATCGACCCCCACCTGGACGACAGCTGGCTGTGGGGCGAGCGCCTCGTCACCGTCAACATGTTGTCAGACACAACGCTCACTATGTCCCTGGAGGAGGGGCTTAAAGAGGAGGCGGGGCTTCAAGGCAAGTTTATTTATTATATAGCACCTTTCAACACAAGGCAATTCAAAATGCTTTATGTCATGTCAAATATTCATATAATTCAAATATGGTTATATGTTCATTTTAATTAATTTCTTATTTTACAGGTCACCTATTATGCAAAATTCACTTTATATGTGTCCCCTCTGTGGAAAGAGACTCTGAAAGTTTCAGGAACAAAGATTCTCTCTCTTTTTGATCCATTTCTATAAAAACCTGTCTGAAATGAGCTGATGAGATTTTGGCCACTTTATGATGTCATCACGATGTTTTGGCTTGTGTAACCATTAGCCAATCAGCAACCAAGGTAATCCACCCCCCACCCCACCTTATCACCTGAATCTCCTCCTAAACCGCGTTCACTTAGTACCCCAGGGCACTAAGTACCAATCGCGTTCACACCGGAGTACTTTTCCCTGAAGGAGGATTAGGCAAATGAGCCGCTGACGTCACTTCGTCTTCTTCTGCTTTGGGTTTACTGGCAGGCCGCAAACAACTTCACGGCTGCCACCCGAAGTCCCCGGCCGGAAGTTCCCGGAGTTGGGGAATGGCTTCAGTAGAAGCTTCTGGGACTCCCAGCAGCTTCTACTGAAGCCTTCCGAGTAAATCGCCAGAACGCCGACACCTCCTCATCTCCACCGCTCCCATGTTTTCTTTTGTGTTGCCATAAATTAGTCTCTCTCCGTTGGTGCGCTGGGCTAATGCTAATAATGCTAATGCCACAAATACAATGGCGGCTTCACAAAACTTTTCAGAGTTTTACGGGGCGTGGTTTGCAATTCGCCCAGCCAATCAGAACTGGGGCACTTTTCCCCCCAGGAGAGTACCACCTCTCTAGCAGGCACTAAAAATGGGGGTAAAAGTTCCAGGCAGTAAGTACTCTTTGTGGTGTGAACGCAACATCAGGGGTACTGACGGAACTAAACGGGAAAAGTACGGGGAAAAGTACTCCGGTGTGAAAGCGGCTCTTGTGTTCTTTGTAACCAAATCTCTCTCAGAGGGGCGTGGGGAGGGGCTCCTTATTTTCCTCTAAAGTAACAGACACAGAATCAGCACTTTTGAAACAGGGCTGAAACAGAGGGGATTATGGGTAATGCTGCAATGATCTGTTCGGTGTTTCAGCCAATCAGAGAGAGGTTCTGGATATTGATGAGAAACAGTATGATAGGGATCCTTTAAACAGAAACACATCAAGTGTAAGACCTCATTGTGTTAGGTGTGTGTCCCAGAGGGCTTCACCTTTGTCTCTTTCTAGTCTCAGGCTGAAAGTCACGTGTTCCATACTGTGAATGTGACATTATTCTTTTAATCCTAGTAGAGGAAGTCCAGGTCTCCGTGCTTCTTCCTCGGAGGTCGTTGTTGGTGTTGTTCGGAGAGGCGAGACACCGATGGAAACATTCGATCCGACGGGAAGATATTCAGGATCGCAGAGTGTGCAGCACCTTCAGAGAGCTGTCGGAGGACTTCCTGTCGGGGGGGCGGCACGAGGAGATGGGGGCGAAGCTGCTGGACATCTCACTGAGCTTCAGAGGGACGCCTGTATAGAGACAGCTCAAATACTATGTTTGTTCCTGGGACATTTCATTTTTTTTTTGTATATAATTAATTCAGTTAGTGTTTTTATTCATTTGTAAAATGTGGGCATTGTACTGAAATATTTAACAAATAAATTGGATTTTGTAACATTAAAGAAACAAATTATAAAAATACAATAAATAATGTATATAAAACAGAGATTTAAATGGAAAATGTCTGACTTTCTTCTCAGAAACCCAAGGTTTTTTTTGGACTTTTTGTCACATTCCTTTCTCCTGTGGCCCCTGATTTTTTCGGTTGTGTACTTTCAAATACTAGCGCACTCGAGCTGGTTTCTCCAAAATTACCTAAAGCCGAATTTACCATATACAGTATATTGGGGGGGACCCATTATATAGCCTAACTGATATAAAAAATAATAATGTTGTGTCCCCCCAATGTTGGTTCCATGGTTACGGCCTTGTTACCTACCCTACCTTTAATAAGACAGTCATAATAATAATAACAATAATACAATTGATTTATATCGCGCTTTTCCTGGTGCTCAAAGGACCTTTATTAATCCCTGTGGGGAAATGAAGCAGCAACAGAGTGAGATTGAAAAACAGATTCACACAAGATTAATACAATTAGAGATACAATTAAAATGATAAACAGGTAAGTAACTGTTAAATGAACATATATACATAATTGAGTCCATAGTAATGCACACTATGCAAACACTATCTTGTTGACCTTAACACTGTCAGTCCTGCACAACCCTACGAACACATTGCACATTGTAACTTGATATATTTTATTATTTTTAAATGTTTGTATGTATATCTATTTTTCATCCATATTTAATGTCAATATTGCAATATTTTAATCACTTGAATAGTTGAATTTGATGCTCCTTGTCTTACCATCTATCTTCTTTAAATATGTTTATATATGCACCATATTTTATACACTAAGAAGGTTTCTCTTTTCTCTCATTCCCCTCCTCGACTCCTATCCTTGTGTCTTAGTCCCGCCCACAGGAGATGCGAGCGGAGGAGTCGAGCGGAGGAGTCGAGGAGGGGAACCGAGGAGAGAGGAGGGGAAGCAGCAGGCGTTTAGAGAAATGAGGAACCTTCTAAGGGTCCTATATGTAAACCTACTTTGGCAATAAACCTTGTTTGCGACTCTTTTATGTTGAAGGCCTTTTCCGGATATCCGGGTCCGTTGGCTGCTGCTCAACCTGTTTGTTGATCGAGAGGCGTTATTAACAACCGGAGTTTTATTATAAGCCGGGCTCATTTCTCGGGGGATTATAAGCGTCTCTTCCCCGGAGGAGGTGTCTCTTCCCCGGCAGAAGATTCTCCCCCACAGGGAGGATGAATTAAACCCTTTATTTCGCGACAGGAAACTAAACAAGAGGCTTCTTCTTTTTTTTTTTCTCCTACAGATGTAGCATGTTAGCTAGCATGTTAGCTTGTTCAAACTGCCAGATATTATGACGTGTTAGCGAGGGAGAAGCAGCCCTGGTTCTTGTTTAGCGACGTGTCAGGTTTATTCTCCCCGGTTTTGAGGCCTCATCGACGGGGGAAATGGCCGGAAACCCCCGCAGAGGAGCCGGATTTATCGGGCTGATGAAGGACGCTTTTCAGCCGCAGCAGCCTCTGCAACAGCCCGCAGTGGTGGAGAAGAAGATGGTGGAGAAGTGCTGGAAACTCATGGATAAGGTACTGGGAATATATCATGTGAGAGGTGATGGAAATGTATCTATAAGGTACTGGGAATATATAATGTTTAAACTGCTGGAAACTAATGGTTAAGGTACAGGGAATACTGGGTATATGATGTTAAAAATCCTGGCAACTCAGGGTTAAGATACTGGCAATACTGTGAATATATTATGTTGGAGGTGATGGAAATTCAGGGTTAAAGTGGACCTATCATGCTGATACTGGGAATATAATGTTGGAAACTAGTGGATAACGTACTGGGAATACTGGGAATATAATGTTAGAGGTGATGGAAACTCATGGATCAGAACATCATGGATTTATGGATCAATAAAGTACTTCTTATCTTATCTTTTTTATTTTCAGGTACTGGGAATATAAAGGTACTGGGAATATAATGTTAGAAGGGCTGGATACTCGTGGATAAGGTAATGGGAATATATGTAAAAAACACTAAACATGGAGGTGATAATGTTTTTATCATTATTATGGATGGACAAATGCACAGTCTTCAGGTCTCCTTAGGTAAAACTAGAAATACCACACTTACAACTCACTCATGAACAAGGCACCACAAATAATGCTACAATAAACCCTAAACATGGTGGGAATGAGTGACAGGATGAGCTGTTCTGAGGCAGAAAACAGACACTTCGTCTTCATCATTATTATGGACAAACACAGAGAGTATCCCAACATGCAGCCAAGGTGTTCACTGTAAAAGCAGCAAGTGCAGGTCAATCTAAATATTACATATAACATAAATTATAAATTAATATAAACGGTACAGAAATGTTAATATGTAAAGTAACCCCAGCTGTCAGATACTTGTTGAATACACTGAGTAAATATATGCTTAGTTTAATTCAAACATGTTATAAAAAACATGGAAGTGAAAACGGGTGTAAGGTCACTCAGTTATCTGTTGTTTTGCAGCAGAAACAAAGTTAACTTCCTTGTTCTTTATCGTCTGTATGAGCAAACACATGTTGTCTAAAGCTGCCGGGTACATGTAGAAGAGAAATTAAATACATTAAAAACGACTTGGTTAAAATCCACCACTGCTGATCAGACTCATCTAATTAAATAACGCCAAAGTGACGTAAGGAATGCACGTTTAATCGTTGTAATTAATGCAGAGTAATGCAAATATTCACTGCTTTTCTTACCTCCTACTTCCTCTTACTGTTTCCACCAAGCTTACTTAAACCTGATTCTGATAAAACCCCTTAAATTGGAGTTCTATAATGTCCCTTAATCATTACTTAAGTGGGGTCATGTATAGTGAATTAGCCACGTAGCATTAAATTAAAATCTACCACCCAGGTCCTGTTGTTTGTGATCTGAAAATGATATTCCCTGAACATCATTAAGCTTGTAATTGTATATTTATCTGACTACTTATACACACATTAAGCCATATCATAGCGTAAAAGAGTGTATTATATTTAATAAACATTGTATTATGTTGCAGAGTCAAAAAAACGTTGCTCTATTTCAAACATAAAAGAAAAACATAATCAGAGAAGTTAAAGTGATATATTAAATTATGTATATATTGCAATATATACAGAAGTCTGTAATACTATTTTAAATGATATTAATACTGAAGAATAGATTATTGCTTTGAATATACAGTGTAAGTATTAATGCCAAACTGATGTGAAGAATGCACATTGAATAGGTTGAATGAATGCACATGAATTGATCTTGTTCTGTTCAATTCAGATATACTGCACGTGTTTTATTTGCCATTTTACATTTTAGTTTTAATAATAGACTTTTAAGGCGTTTGAAAAAAAGTTATTTATTCGCTCCTTTTTATTTTTACCACTTACTTCCTCTTACTGTGTTAATGTATTCACCATTATAAACTGTGTGTGTGTGTGTGTGTGTGTGTGTGTGTGTGTGTGTGTGTGTGTGTGTGTGTGTGTGTCCTAGACATTAGCTTATTAGCACAATGCAACTATCTCTCATCCATCACCACAGACCTTATTTCAGGCTAACCACCAAAAACACATTCAGAAAACCATTGACTTCTACACCAGGGGACAGGAAGTGGTTATTTAACACATTTATTTGTATTATACTATATTAATAGTCTTTATTTATTCCTTCTCCTCTCATATTTCCAGATCTCAGTAACTCACAGAGATAAGCCCCTCCCCCTTCCCCCTGCCCTTAGAGAGCTGCCCCCCCCTCCCCCACCTGAGCGTCCCTCCCCCTCTCTGATTGGTCAGGACTGCCGGCTGCAGAGGAGGCCCCTCCCCTCGACCCCCGACCAATCAGCATGGGCCTCAAACTACATGGTTCCCCGCCCGGCAACCAAGGTCCTGCCCACCACCTCCTCTGTCTCCCCCTCCCCCCCCAACGGAGACGCCATCAAACCTCAGGCCGCCACCAACGCCGTTTACTGCCTCGCTGCCAGGTAAGAGAGGAGGGGGAGGTGAAGAGCTCCTATTATACTGTTTTTAGACAATAGCATCGGCTCAGATGTATAGAAATGTATAAAAAACATGTCGTTGAAGTGTTTTGCTCAAAATACCAAACGGATCACCAATTCTAGCCAAGCCTCATATCCCTCTGTTTCAGCCCTGTTACTAAAGTGCTGATTCTGGGTCTGTATCTTGAAAAATAAACGTTATATTATGTTCCAAACCACATCAAGGATTATTTCTGAAACAGTATGGAGCTCAAATGCTTTTTCTCTCGTGAGTCCCTTTTTTATTTCCTGCTTCTTCACACGTTGCTCTCTCCAGTACAAGTTAGCTCTGAGTGTTAGCGATGCTTGCTAATGTAAACACAGACTATATTACATATAAAACGTTGTGCAATGTTTCTGATTGGCCCGTGGGTGTAAAGCCCGACCACATTTTAGTAATGTCGTCATGACGCAGCAAATCTGGATCAGCTCCGTTGTTCCCCTGTTTTTAGAGATGTGGGTACGGAGGGAAAGAGAGAGGCTTTTGTTTCCTGACACTTTGTGAGTCTCCTGACACCGGGGACACATATTGATGTAGAGAAGACATCAGAAAGTGCATTTAGCATGATAGGAGACCTTTAATGTCTTATCAGGAACTAGACCACTCCAACAACTACAAATCCCATCATGCTTTGTGTTTCCTGTATGAAAACAGGTCTCTGTCTGCGATGGCGAGCGCTGAGAGGCCCCCGTCTGACGAGGAGGAGAACGAGTACATGAGCCCCACCTCGCTGCCTGTCTGCGGGGCCGCGTGGGTCCTCTCCGGCTCCCTGGTGCCCCCCCCACCCGTCAACAACAACAACCACAACGACGTCAGGTAAACTGGAGGGAAGGCGGTGATCAAATATGTCCTGAAATGTTAAAAAACATAGTTATTAAAAGCCTTGCTGTAGAAATACTTCAGAACTAAAACAGTGTTTGACCAACCTCACTGCTGCAGGACACTTACCATTTAAATAACATTTAGCACATTTCATTATATTCCATTTAAAAGCTTTTATTGTGATATGCACATAAGCTACAATGTAGAAATGGCAATAAAATTCTTCTGACCCGAGCTTATATTAGTCTTTATCTAACAAGAACGATGCACAACAAACTCCAAAGAGAAGAGATGCCAGATTTGAATTCCCTCAGAGCAGAGCTGACATTTGAGCTGTTTTTACTCACAACTGATAAAGAGATTTAATTGAGCAGTAATGTATGTGGAACAGTATTGAATCTGTCCAGCAGGGGGCTCTGGAGCCTCAGGTTTGTTTGTCCTTTATACTACATGCAAATGGGTTTATTCAATACATTTGTACTGTTTAAGAAGTGCTGAAAATGTCCTTTTCTCATAAAAAGGTAATAAATTCAGACTTGTGTTGAGCGGTTTCCAATGAAAGAAATGTTATAACCACAGGACTTTACTTCGATAAGAAGTACTTTATTGATCCCAATGTATGCATATCTTTGCATAGCAGCAGCACGGCATTGGACATTAGAGAAATTCAAAGATTAGAAATAAACAATCAAAAATGTCAACATCTCAAAAAATATAAATAAAATGGCATTAAACAAGTAGAAAATATTAGAGCTGTCAGTCGATTCAAATATGTAATCGCTATTAATCGCATGATGTCCATAGTTAATCGTGATTAGTCCCAAATTAATCGCACATTTTGTATCTGTTCTAAATGCACCTGAGAGGAATATTTTCCAAGTTTTGAATACTCTTATCAACATATGAGTGGACAAACATGCTTTATGCAAATGTTTGTTTATTCTCAATACAACAACCTGGAACCTCTCTCTCTTCACTCTCTCCCAACCCTGTACTTCTGTGCACTGAGCCAGTTGCTCCAACAGACGAGCCTGTTTCCAGTTGTTCTTCTGTCTTCATAACAGTCAAAGCATGAGACTGAAGTTCCCACCTAGGGTCAAAATAATGTGAGTCGACACGTTGGATGCGATCCGAATGATCTAAAACAGTCCCTCGTCCTCCACCATGTTAATTGTCCTGCAAGCTGTAGCCACCGCCACCCATTTAGCTATCGCTGTTGAAAGCTTGCTGCTCGTAGACGCCGTGTCCAGACGTCTCCCTGGCAAATGTTCAAGCGTGGTCTGCCGCAAGCGAGCGGCAGGAGCGGGGCTGAGCATCAGCTGTGGGCTTGGCTTGCTGTTAAAAACACCTTTCTTGTATCCATATCTCTCGCTAGAATATCCCACCATCCAACTAACAACAACAACAACAACGTCAAGCCTTTGGGCTCTGAAACTATGGGGCGGGCCGGGGACAAATACACATGCGTTAATCGCACGTTAACATAATTAGTGGCGTTAAAAAAAAATTTGCATTAACTTGACAGCCCTAGAAAATATACATGTTGAAATACAAATTTACAGTAACAAAATATATAAATATATTTCTACCTTTTTTAAAGACTAGATGTATGTTAAGAGCAGTCATTAGAATATTAATTATTACGTCTCTTTTTTATTTATTTTTAATACTTTATTTAGAATTTTTCTTTTAGTTACAATAAAGCAAAGACATACACAATATACAGTAAGTAGGTACCTGAAACCTTTACATGGCGTACAAGGAAAAAAATGAAGCTGGGTATTACATTGACAATCCTGAGAGAAGTCTAAGTGATGTTTCCTTTGTGTTTTCAGTGAGTTGGTCGACAGCGACTCTGAGGATCCTCAAGTCTACGAGTCCATGTTTAACATCCAGGCTGCTTCCTCTGAGGCCTCGGACCCCGGTAATTATCCTAACTATACTCTATTTCCTTTATTATTTAGGGGAATTATTTAAATGTCCTGATCACACATGCTCACATCGAGCAGGTGTCACTTTAACTTTGTTCTTTTGGGAGAATGTGTTAAAGGTTCGGTATCAGCATCTACAGAACATTTCAAACAAGCTAAATAAAACAACAAAATCACTTAAAAACAACAACACTTTACAAGTTGTGTATTATGTTTACTTTAAATTGTGTATTGACTCAAGCAGGTGTCACTTTAACTTGGTTCTTTTGGCATAATGTAGAGAAAACAAGAGGGAATGTGAAGTTTTGTATGACAGTAATTACAGGTCTCAGCAAATACAGAACTTTTCAAATAAGCAAAAATTGACAAAAATCTCTTAAAAACAACAACACTGTACAATAATAATAATAATATGATAAGAACATACCATTTCTAAACACTTTTTCAGGTGTTCAAATACACTTTAGGAAATACAATCAAATGTAAAAAGTTGAATTCAAATATTAAAACAACAAACAACATTATTCACACATAATGTACAAGTGACTGATGGCCGACACGTTCACCCAGCCCCGCCCTGTACCAGATGTGAACGTGTATATTATATTGACTTAATTTATACGTGCGTATTGATTGAAGTGTTTTTCTTCTCCAGAGCCCCCTCCCCTTCCAGCGGTGGTTCCTCAGGAGAAGAAGGAGGACTCGGCTGAGGAGGAGATCTACGAGTACGACTGTCCGAGACCCATCCTCCCCCCCGCCCCCACCCGCAGGACGCTGTCAGACATCGGGGGTCCATCAGCGTCCTTCAGCACGCTCAGCATCGACAGCGCCGTCGAAGCCAGTACGTAACTGCTTTTCTAGCAATTGAACAGGCCATGAGAATCGTGCATTTTATTTTCTTGTAGTGGTTTTTTGGGCAGATATGGGGGAGGCGTGTGGCGCAGTGGGCTAGTGCGTTGGTGTTGGGATCAGGGGAGCACAGGTTCAAACCCCACTGCAGTCAGCATGTCGTTGTGTCCCTGAGAGACTTCACCCCAAATTGCTCCTGTGGGGATTGCCCACAGTATTGAGCATGGATCTGCAAAGGATCTGCTCCAAGTCTAGGAGAGAGTTCCCCGACTTCTCACTTGATTTATTCCCTCAGTAAATCAATGAAAGCTTTTGCTCCCTGCACTTATTCAGCTTATCTCCGCTCAGTCTGACAGCCGTAGTTGGACGATAACAGTCTCTCACTCTCTAGTGGATTTACAACCCTTACAGCATAATATCAGGTACTTGAACGCATCACAATATTTTCTGACTTGTATCTTTGTTTTCCAGGTATGTTTTCAGTGGAGCCTGAACGCCCCCCCAAACCTCTCCCTCGACGAGCAAACTCCGACCGAAGACCTCGTCCCGCAAACCGTGAATTACCCGCTCCGTTACCAGAACTCCCTTCAACCTCTTCTTCCACCTCTTCTTCCCCTACTCCCCCTCCTCCTATTGCTCTCCCTCTTCCTCTTCCTCTCCCTCTTCCTCTCCCTCCTCCCACCACTCACCCGGGGAACCAGTCCCTGAACGGAGAGATCGAGTGCCTCGTGTCGCAGGGATACTCCTTACAGGACATCCATAAAGCGCTGATGATCGCGCAAAACAACCTGGAGACGGCCAAAAACATCCTGCGGGAGTTTGTTTCCATCCCATCGTCTGCTCACATCGCCACATAGTCACTCCTCTTCCTCTTCCTCTTCCTCACCTGCTGTGTCTCTCCACTCTGTGCCATTATCACGGAAAAAGCATTTACCGAGCACTTTTCCTGCAGGGCCACTCAAGGCCAAACGGAAATGCTGCGTTCAGGAGAGATATCATCTGAGTTTTATTGTGAAAATATATGAGTTTGTTGAACCGATGCCAAGTGTTCGTCCTTGATGCTTCATCGTTATCTCGTTGTTGCAACTTGAAAATTGAGGGGTTTTGTTTTTAAGCTACCGTTTGTATGTTGGCAAAAAACTTTGACAGAGAAGCCTATGGTGGCCCGGAAGGTCAAAACACAGCAAAATGTAACATAAAGGAAAAAGACTTAAGTAAACCTCACAACCGTTTACAAAAGCATTTCCCCAAACACAAAAATAATGTCAGGTTTTTGGGGAAATGTCTTGTTTTGACCTTCAGGGCCACCGTACAGTCGGATATGACCTGAACGCAGCACACGTGAAGCCTTTACAGTTAAAGAAAACCCTGACAACAATTAACAAAACCATTTGACAAATAGCTAAAACATTTCAAAAAACACAACCAACATTTGAACTGTGTTTTCGTTGCGTTTTGACCTTCAGGGCCACCGTACTCTCGATATGACCTGAACGCAGCACGCCTGAAGCCTTTACCGTTCTTAAGCCGATGTTTGACCCCGTTCGTGTTTCCTGTAGAGGGAAATTCGTGTCTGAATTCCACTGCCGTTCAGTTTGGTGCTTTAAAAAAAAAAAAAAATGCTTCTTAGCGGCGTACGAATAATGTAGCGGCGGCGAGAAAACAAGTGGTGTTTGTATGCTGATGAATGTGCAGAATCGCAGGGCTTCATGTCTCCATATTTCCTCTCGATGATGGATCTCTAATGAAATAACAGATGTTTAAGTAACTTGTTGTGCTGTGTTTAGTACTAACAATGGCTGGAAGTTCATTTCCTCATTTAACTCGTCATTTAAAGCTTCTGGTTTCTACTAATAAGCAGAAAAAGGACTTTGACATGTGCTGCTGGATCTCCTCTCACGTCTTCATGGGATTTTTTTGGCTCCGCGTCACATTTGTACCCAGCTGAGGAATCAGGTTGAAGGGATTTACATTAAAGTGTAAAAGCAGAAGGTCTTCATGTGGACGCAGGTACTGCTTCACAGCTAGGTTTGAATGTAAAGAGAGGAACATGTGCTAAAGGACACATGATATAATGAACGAGCACGAGCTAATGACGAAAACATTCCTAAGATTAGATTTGCCCGCTTCTTGTTACTCGCTGATACAAAGGAAATTCCACAATCCTCTCGACGCCACGGTAAAACGGTTTGTTATCTTTGTTATTTAGCCATTGGGAGTTAACGGCTAAAAACACCAAAATATTAAATATATCCAATAAAACTGCATTAAACACTCCTTTAGTACAGTTTACATACTTTTTTGTTAGGAATGTAAACAGGTTCCTTCTCCAATATCCATTTTATATGACTGTGAATACATCTTAAAAACAACTTGTGTTCAAGCTGTTAACAGCTAGCAGCTAAGCTAAAAAACAAAACATTAAATTTAATGTACTTCATTCTACACTCATTGTTAGGAAGTTAAACAGGTCCCCTTCTCTGATATCTATTAAATATTTCTATGAAAACATCTCCTTCAAAACTACTTTATTAATTCGAGTTTGTTAGCTGTTAGCTCCATCATTTAGCTTCCGTCTGACAACAGCTAACGGCTAACAATACAATGGTAAAAAGACATAAGCTTTAAATGTCATGTTCTTCATTATACACTCCTTTATTAAAGTAACACAGGTCCCCTGTGATAGCTATTTATTAAACTGTGAAAACATCTTGTAAAACAACTTCATTAATTCAAGTTTGTTCACGCTGCTAACGGCTAGCAGCTATTGGCTAGCAGCTATTGGCTAATGTTAATTATAGCTCTCCTGCCGATTTTGAGAGTTTATTAAATATGATATAAGTATAAGTCTTGCATTGAAAATCTTACTGAAGTAAAGGTTAGTATACTCAAAATGTAGGTAAAGTATTAAAGTACCCAATTGTGAAAAATCATAAAAATAAATTTAAAAAAACATCCAAAAACTTTAAATACATTTTTTTTTTAATGGATGGAAAATTCAGTGATTTTTAAAAGATGCCATTTTAATCATCCCTCGATTGTTTATGAACTGTTGGCCAGTTTAATGTAATTGTAGAGAAATGGGAGTAAAGAAAATACACAAGTACAAGTATGTCACATGTGAACTTAAAAACTCAACTTGAGTAAATGTACTTCACACGAAGTCAAACTGAATATTTTGTGTATTTTTCTCAGGTTTTCAGTTTTTTCAGTGGACCAATAACGAGCGTCTCATTTCCAATTTCGCGTTTAGAAACAGGAAGTGTCCCGTCTAACATTGAGTGCAATTTCCTCCCTTTTATCCCCTCAAATCCCCTTAAATCGTCACTTTGGATTTCTGCAGTAACGTGTAAATGTGCCTTCTGTCGACAAACCAAAACACGACACATTTATTGCTTAAATTAAATATACACACTTTTCTCTTTCTCCGTTATTACTTTTTACTTTATTCCTGCAGATATACACTTTGAAGGAGCTGGAGTTTGCAGGCAAAGCATCAAAGGAAATATATATATATATATAAATAAGAGCCACATTAAAACTAGATTTATTTTAAAAAGTCAAAATAAATATCAAACCCTCTTTATTTTGTACACAGAGTACAGCACACAGCGAAAGTATAACTGCATCAAACACAGTCCCTACAGACTGAGACAAATGTAATAGTTACGGGCATTGTGACGTAAAAGAAAAAAAATGCATGTTAGCGCCCCCTAGTGGACAACTAATGCGCGATTTACAAATGCTTTTTAAAGTAAAATAAAAAAAATGCTTTTATGATTGAACTATCTTCTAATTATGAGGTACTATCTACTCCTTCTCATAAACACCGTCATATGTTTATACAGTGAATGCTATATGCGACCGTACTGCAGGATTAAACGATGATACCTCCTAAGGGTGGGGGGATATGAAGATAATGTGGCAAAAAATTTAATATTTAGAAAACGAATCTTTGCATTTATAGGATGTTATTAATAAATTAAAATACTAAATTAAGTGCTGTAATATTTGCATTGTTTACATCACTTGTTATTGTCAGTAACAAGGCATATTAAATAGAAATTGGCTGTAATAATAATAATAATGCATTTACCTTTTATAAATCAAAACATGTCTTAATATTATTCATATGATGGTATATTATCATCTTTTAACAATACAAAAATATTGGTATAATTGAAAAATATTGCCGTATCTCCCGCCCTCAGTTTAGATATCTTTAAGACTGCAGATTTTAATTTGATAAATAAATTGAAAATAAAAATCTGAATCAATTCAGGGCCGTCTCCTTGCTATTGAAAATACAATAAGTACTGTATGCCCCCAACACACACACACACACACACACACACACTCCCTCACTGATGTCTCAGCTGGTCTTTAATGATGTATTTGTGATATATTAATAACGGTCACTCGCCTTCTCAACTTGCCTACTAAAAGTCGTCCTCATGCTTTGTTGTTGTAAATATGATTTTATTTATTGTCTTTTTAATATCCTCAGCATTCGTTGTGTTGCCATGTTTTCATGCCTAAGCCATTAAGATTTTTAATTAAACAATATTTTCTTTAACATCTGAGTCGTTTGTTTTTTCCCGTCATCGCTACAGGGGGAAGAGGTACTACTTTACTGTCTTAGAGGTAGTAATACTATGGTGCAGAAATACTTTAATACTATTACTAAAATGTTATTGATTTATATTACAAGGTGTGCGTGGAAAAAGTATTCAGATCTTAAAGGGGACCTATCATGCAAAATGCACTTTGTGATGTCTTTTCTACATCAACATGTGTCCCCGGTGTGTCGGGGAACTCACGCAGTGTCAGAAAATAAAACCCTCTCTCTTTTCCTCCGTACCCAAATCTCTAAAAACGGGGGAACAACGGAGCTGATCCAGATTTGCGTCCGATATGACGTAATATCTGAAATGTGGACCCATGGCCCTATCAGAAACATTGCTATCAGAAACAATGTCCGACTGTTTTGGACGTAATATGGTCGGTGTTCACATTAGCATGGCTAACACTCAGAGCTAACCTGCACTGGAGAGCATGTGTGTGAAGAAGCAGGAAGTAAAAAGGAACTCCCCTTGTGGTATAACCGGAAAGAGAGAAAGCCTTT
>NW_011351288.1:0-3102 GCF_000735185.1 Notothenia coriiceps | reverse complement strand
CACACTTGGTAACCGTTTTCGCGTCGGGCCGAACCACGCCCCTTAGCTGTGATATAATGAGCATATACCACGGCCTGTCGTGATCTATTGCTTAAATATATGTTAGCCTACTTATTGTGTTTGCCCCTTTACATACACTGTCCCTTTGCTGTAACATTATACACTCTCTGGCCACTTTATTAGGTACATCTGTTCAACTGCTTGTTAAAGCAAATATTTAGTCAGCCAATCACATGGCAGCAACTCAAAGCATTTAGGCATGTAGACATAGTGAAGAGGACCTGGTGAAGTTCAAACAGAACATCAGAACGGGGAAGAAAGGTGATTAAAGTGACTTTGAACTTTTATTATGATGGCCTGGGAGCACACAGCTCAATTGCACATTTGAGCCACAGTTTAGAGCACATAAGTCCAAATATTTATATATTATAACAATAAGCATTCATTTTTTTTTACATTCAGTTTTACCTTTTTCTATTTCTTACAGTTATTCCTATATTTTTATTGCACTTTTGTGTTGATTGCACTTTTGTTATGATTGGATGTCTTTTTTTCCCTTAAGAATATTGCAAGTTGCATTGTTGGAGGAGCATCTATTATCTATTGTGCATGTCATGTTACAATCAGGATTACAACATCAGGAAAAAAGGTAACTAATTCCCTACAGTTACATTAAAAAATAGGTAATCAGATTACTGTTACATTTGTAAAAATTGCAGATACCGTGTTAGTAAAAATTAAAAAAGAGCATATAGTGTTTGTTGTAAAGGATCAGATGTTATCTCTTCTCTGTGAGCTGTTCTGTTCTGTAGGATCATACTTTAAGTGTGAATCTATACTTCTACTGCCTGAATCTGCTTTATGGTTTTCACTTTCTTTGTTCTCTTTTTAATTCAGCAGGTGAACCTATATGTTCATCAAATAGTGTGTGTGAGCTTAACTGTGTGTTAAACTAAAACGCAGCATTTTCTGTCAGCTCAGGTTTTATTTCTGCTTTTTTAAATTGTAGTATGTGCTCATGTGTTTCAGTGTTAGTGTATAGACTCCTGCCTGAATCTGCTGAGTGAAAGGCAGCTTTTACTATCAGTAAAATCATTTTTGATACAAAATATCTTGTTTTCTTAGGTCACATTATTGGCATGGCATTTGATATTGAGGAAATCAAAAAGTATCAGAAAGTAATCAGGTTACATAACTTTATTACATGAAGCTAGTAATTGTAACGGAATACATGTAAAATGCAAAGTAACCCTCCCCACCCAGGTGCCTTTGGATTCTGAATCTTTTGCACACTAATAAAGGCTGTTTGAAACACTTAGGTTGCCATGGTGCTCTGTCTATAATTAACCCATCACACATTATGCAACAAAGTGCCTTGTTATATAACGGAAATATATTTATAGACTTTTATGTCATATAATAATTCTGTAATGAATTTTGGAAAATGATTCTGTCAGATTATTTGTGAATAATAAATGTTTGTGAGTTGTATAGCTATAGTTACGTAAAGAGGTGGCCTAGATTTTTCACGGCTACTTTCTAATGTTTGGCACACTTACACGTAGAGACATTGGGGGGAAATTAAAAACAATTTAAAGGAACACCATGAAGAAATCATGTGATGTACTATCCATATAATATTGAGGGGAGTCAACAATATTAATTGCATGTGTGTCAGTAAAACAGTCACGTCTACATCCTTGCTTTTACTCCAGTTGTAGCTTCACATTTAGTGCAGCAGGAGGCAGCAGAGCTTTAAGAGCAGCAGACAGAGGTGCGCTGACACATTTTAAATGCAAAAAATCCCCAAAAGCTAATAGCATTTGCAAAGTCTGTTTTGTTTTAAAGCATTAAGCATGACGAGTGAAAGATGTTGCATCCTTCAAAAATAAAAAACAAATGATTGCACTGAAAGGACAGACTGATATATTACTTCACTAAAAACAGGATAACATAATAACCATAATTATACAATACCCGAACAGATCGATTCTGCATAACCAATCATCTCCCTTTTGATACTTTAGCTACATTTCTCAGATTATACTTCAGTACTATATATTGTTCTGAAATGGTGGATTGTGCAGAATGAGTACTTTTACTTTACGTTTTGAGGTACATTCTGATGCTAATCCTTTTGTACAATTCTGAACTCAGGACTTTTGTTGTAGTGGAGTACTTTAAGACCATAGTATTTGTACTTTAACTTAAGTAAAGGATCTGAGTACTTTGTTAAACACTGGCTAATTGTCCTATGTTTCCATTCAAGTTTCCACTTCAGGCTGCCTGAACCTGCCTTTGTTTTCCACTGAATGTTTACCAGAGGGCTCCTCAGGGCATAGCCAGCTCCCTGTGGGGCTCCCTGGGGGGCTCCCTGTTTTAAACATCTGAGGCCCTGCGGACAGATGACAGGAAAACAGGCTTACATCTGTCAGAAACAGTAATCTCATCGTGGCTTGAGAAAGGCCAGCGGAAAATGTCCCCATGTAGAGGTCAGGCCTCATGGCGCGGTCAGTGGCATGGCATGGGTCCATCGCTTATCGACAAGACTAAGGACTTAAGCCTAGTTTTTTTTTAGGGGGCCTAGATTGAGCCTAGGGTTGGAAATCTGAAGATCAGGGGGAGGATTGTGTGGTTCTCCCTAAAGAGGGCCATGTCATAGTTATTCATCTAGGCAACGTACAACATATTTGCTAATTTATCAATATGAATTAAATATGATTGCACAAAATAATGGCTGTAAATGATGACCCCATCAGAGTTTAGAGTGCTGCGGTAAAGACATCTTTTTGTAGGCCGACCCAGAAGTTAACCTCGCACGGACCCCATCTACAAAAATCAGACCTTTCGCAAACTAACAGTAATGATTTTTACACGTAAGCTATTGTTAGGCTAGTAAGGAACTACCGTACATGACAGTCGCAATGTTGCACATCAACACCGCGAAGCTAAAGGGGGCTAATCTTGGGCATGATGATGTTTGGTAGCAGTGGCGGCCGGCCCATAGGGGCGCTAGGGGCGCCGCCCCTCCTCTTCCCACATGTTTGATTGTCATTAAAACTTAAAAATAAATAAAAAAATATATTTCCAAAAAATATATTT
>NW_011351287.1:0-664 GCF_000735185.1 Notothenia coriiceps | reverse complement strand
TTTGTTTCTGCTAAAAGAGGTGTCGACCAGCTGGGGCAACAAGAAAATCGGCGTAATCGAGTGTAACTATTACAAAATAAATCATTACGTCGGGGTAGCATTTGCTTGGTATTTCCGGTTATTTATCCACTGGTTAACATGGGTTAACAATACCGTGTAATACCTCATTCACACCAACGCAACTCCGGTTCAAGCTCCGTGCTAGAGCTTTTCAGGTTCAGAACCGGTTCTTCGGTTTAGCTCCGGCTCTTTTCACACAGCCCAAAGTCCGACTGGTGCTGCGTCATCGTTTGCGTCATGACGTAACCGTTTGCGTGCCTGCTTCATAAAGCCAAACCGCGCGGAAACCAATCACAGCTGACACCAACAACAACAACAATGGCCGATTGTGCTCCAGCTTCCTCTGTACCTCTTCGGAAGACCAGATTCCCAGTAGGTAGCTGGTCTCTTCAGTGGACCACTGCTGCTTGTTAAGTTTCTCCATCGTTGTGTACAAACTGGATAAAACGTCAGCTTTGTGTTGTTGTTCAGTCGCCCCTGCCCCCGCCTCGACGTAAGCGTGACATATGGGTGCTTTTGCTCTGGCCGGACAATGTTTTGGTGCTTGAAACGAACCGGATTCCGGAGCTAAGAGGCTGCTCCGCTGCGGTGTGAAGAGGAAAAC
>NW_011351286.1:0-3943 GCF_000735185.1 Notothenia coriiceps | reverse complement strand
CCCCCCCCCAACACGGCACATACCCCTTGTTGTATAACCCTTAACTTTTGGATTGCTGCAATCCTTCTGACTGAAGACTTAAGCCAGACTTGTATACGCCAGCATTCAACATATACATCTCACAGTATCTGTGGGGACTGAACAGTCATGCAAACCTTTTCCTGGCCCAGCACTTTTGCAATGGTTTTGTTGACCACAGCGGTATAAAAGACTTCCTGTTTGTCCGTCAGAGGAGCGTAAACAATGATCTCCTTCTTAGGAGGAACATCCAGCGTAACGTCGGACTTCAGCCTCCTCAACAGGAACGGGGTGAGAATCTGAACAAGGGTAAACCTTTAGAAAATTCACAAAGCCTAAACCAAGTGTGTCATCTATAAATCTGAAGGTATACAAATGCAACAATACATAGAAATACATCTTATATCACAGAATAATGCATTATTGTTTTGAGGACAGCAAAGAATCAGAACAACCATCATGTCCGTGCTTTACTCCTCATTTTCGCTCCACGTTTGAGACTTGATGCACTTTGTGTTTAGATAGATTTCATCCTCATGGCCGTGTGCGTTGTCCATACACTTGAGTACAGCCATATTACGCTCTGATTGGACAAGATAGTAATTCTTTTTGGGTATTTCATGCAAATGGTGGTCCAGTTGTTGTACTATGACAGTCTTCCTTAAAATGAAAGTAGAAAAGGCAGTTAATGCCCTTGCTTACAGAATCTAAACATGAAATGGTTACCCCTAAATGGTGATACACATCAGATTGCGGTTAAAAAAACAAATAGCCCTTTCAGCAACATTTGTATTTATCAAGGTCCTCTGCAGAACCACACTTCTCTTCTCACAGTTATGGTTAGGGTGGGGATGGTTTGGAGGACTGACCTGGTGCAACATGCTCAGGATGTTCTGCTCGCGCTCAGTAGCCACCACAGTCTCTGCTTCACCAATGGAGTCGATGTCAAACCATGACTCGAAGCTGCACAGTAAACAAGTCAACAAGAGGTTAAACCTGATAAACCACTTCCAAATGAACAGCAGCAGAACTTGCCTCGAGGTCGATGTAAGCCCTATTTTCTCTCAGAGAGAGATACTGATAATTTCCGTGGGAAAAATGTTCCACAATGTGAAAGCTTTGGCTGCAGTGTTGCTGCTGAGTCAGTCTGCAGTGTGTCCGCAGAGCGACGTGGTCTGTGTGCTTAAAGTGAAATACAAACTCCCGAGAAGTCGACAATCAAACCAACTTTCTAAAATTGCATTTCATATGTGTTGACATGAAAAGTAACCTTTTAACGATTACCCAATAAATGGGAGCATTTTACATTTTAGGAGTTTGTGCTAATTAAAAGTTAGTGTTATGAAGGGATGAGAGACAGTTCATGTTTTTTATAAAAATAGTCTTTTTCCTTGCACAATAAAAAAGGGCAAAAATTAATACAAATAAACACAGGCCAAATAGTTATTCTAACATTGGTAATGACCTTCAGAACATTGGAAGATTGATGTATGCAGGGTATATGCAGGAATTCTGTAGTCAAATTTAATACCTTTTAAGACCTTTTTTAAGACCCTTTCCATACATTTTAAGACCTCATCGCAGTATCGTAGGCAGAAATGTACTTTAGGGTGGGCCTGTAAAAAATAGGGTGGGCCAGATTTTTCTTCTGCGCATCAGAAGCTAACAACAATCCCTGCCGGTACCGGTGGCAGATTACTTTTAGAATACTTTTGGAATACTTTCTTTTTCCATAACAGATGGGTATGTTTTGGTGAACAGGAGACACATATTTTACTGTTTTAATGGCTTATCAAGAACTCAAACACAACATCTTGGTGTCATTCTGGACAGACATTCTGCACCCCACATAAAAAACATCACCCGGACTGCATTATTTGTACTGTCTTAAAACCTTTCCTTGGAATATGTTATGAATTGTAAGGTGTCCTTGGGTGCTTTGAAAGGCACCCCTAAATAGAATGAATTATCATTATTATTTATTATCTGAAACGATGTAATAACTTGTATAACTTGTTCCAGTCACTTGCCACATGCATTCAGCAGCAGCAGGCCATTCACTTTGATTTTATCCCGTTATAAATGTCATCATTTTGACAGTAAAGAAATGCTACATAAACTTTATCTTGCACATTTTATCTAACTATCTCCGTTTCTAACTTTCAATATATTTAAAAGAGCTCTCTCTCTCTCTCTCATCTGCGTGCGGGGGCGGGGCCTCACAGACACGCTGCATCTCTCTCAGACATGCTGCAGCGCTCGGTGCAGTATGCACACAGTTCTGCCGGTAATGAATATTACATTTTGTGAGGAAACTTTTCCACCAATAATTCCAATAAGTATTCCAAAATGTATTAACTTCAGGTTTACGAAAGTAACTGTAATCAGATTACTCGTTTTTCAAATGTTACGCCAGCTGAATACACTTGATTTTTGTATTCTGATTGCGTAACCCCGTTACATGTATTCCGATACAACCCAACCCTGTGTATATCTCTCCGGACTGTCAACCAGCAGATGAAAAACACCCAACTCTCCGCCTCTTCCAAGGGACGAGGGAACCGTGCGTCAGAGTTTCCGTTAACATTTATTTTCTTCTGACAGCCCAGCAGCAAGAGAGGTGGGGAGAGCGAGGCGGGGCTATTTCATCGTTATCAGAAAATGATCGTAGGCTATAGATCGCTGCTAGATGAGGGCAGTGGGGGCTCTTCTTGGAGTCTGGCTTTTAAAAACAAAACAAAGTTCATTAGCGAACTTTGAGCCATCATTTATTTTGCAGGCAGCTCTCTGCCTCTCTCATGTTATTATGGCGCGCCGGAACCAACAATCAGTTGTNGGCTTTTAAAAACAAAACAAAGTTCATTAGCGAACTTTGAGCCATCATTTATTTTGCAGGCAGCTCTCTGCCTCTCTCATGTTATTATGGCGCACGCCAGAACCAACAATCAGATTTTACCGTAAATTAGTTCGGTTCAGAGGACAAAACACACAACATTAATTAAACTCGATATTGGTTCACTTGAATTTCACTTTGAATTCTTGGATATTCTCAATGGGTAAATACAATTTTTTTTTTATTTTTTTTTTTAAATGACACCAAAGCTTTCTCAGGGAGGGCCAATGAGTAAACTGGGTGGGCCTGGGCCCGCCCTGGCCCTATGGTGGCTACGCCACTGCCTCATCACAACTTCGAGTTCTCACTGGTTACATTGGCGACACACTTTACCTCACATTTACTATATTGACTGTAAGATAGCACAACTAAACAGTGTGCAGACAGACTACTGAAGCCTCCTTTCCACATGAACTTCAACCTCTCTGTGAAGGTCAGGTTTAATGCAGTATGCTGCTTTTTTGCTTCTGTAGACTCTGTGCTCTTTCATTCCAGTAAAACTCCTCAGAAACCATTAGAAACCAGTATTTGACCAATAAACCAAACAATTGACAAAACTTTGAACTATGAAATATATTAAACTTTGATGAGCTTCAGCGGGGTAATGCGATATAGGAGCTCCCTCACAAACACCCAGGGGTTCAATTGGGCTGGGGCTGTCCGGGGCTAAGCCCTGGCACATAGGACGATGTTCTGACGTCATCACCCTCACACATTTGTTATATGTTTACAAAAAAGGATATGTTTAGACTTTTCTCGTTCTTAATATAGACTATATTTAGGGTCGATATGTGTTGACTTTACTTTAAAATAGCCGATCTCTGTGACTGTATATAGTTTGGCTTAGACCCCGGCCCCACACGGCAAAACGCATACGCAAGCGCAAAAAAGGCTTCCGTTCACACGCATTCGATTCATTAACGTGTCCGTTCACACTAGACCGCTGCAAATGCTGGAAACGATGTAGTACATATGTCAGGCCTGTAAGTGGCGCTGCTGCTGCCCGAAATACACCAAAAGCAGCGAAGAAGA
>NW_011351285.1:0-1674 GCF_000735185.1 Notothenia coriiceps | reverse complement strand
GAGAGAGGTTTTTCAGAATAAGAGCGTGCAGAGTGCTTTCTCTCAGGCTGTGAGAGAGGTTTTTCAGAATAAGAGCGTGCAGAGTGCTTTCTCTCTGCTGTGAGAGAGGCTTTTCAGAATAAGAGCGTGCAGAGTGCTTTCTCTCTGCTGTGAGAGAGGTTTTTCAGAATAAGAGCGTGCAGAGTGCTTTCTCTCAGCTGTGAGAGAGGTTTTTCAGAATAAGAGCGTGCAGAGTGCTTTCTCTCAGCTGTGAGAGAGGTTTTTCAGAATAAGAGCGTGCAGAGTGCTTTCTCTCAGGCTGTGATTGATTATCTGTGACCCCGGCAGAGGATAGATCTCTGCTGTCGGACGCTTCTCACGCCAACAGATCGATGAGGTCGATGTGATCAGCTGAGAGCGGGTCACTTCCTGCTGCAGGAACACACTGAATACTCTTCTGAATGTTGTCATTATGTTTGTTCTAAATGTACTAAATCATGAAAGCTTTGTTTCATTTTTCCACCTTTTCAGAATGCTTAAATATTTCCCCATTTCTCATAAAGTTGTTATGTTTTCATTTCTTTGATCCTGCAGCGATCTCGTACCCGAGTGTTCGGCGACTCCAACAGAGCAGACAGACCTTCAGACGAGAAGCTCGAGTCCTCCAGCTGAGACCTGAACAGATCCCGCACCTGACTCTCAAAGTCTGCACAAACACAAAGCCAAAACATATGACACACATTAAGAGTGAGAACGGATACAGAGACGACACAGACCGAATCCAGCCGAGGAAGAGCTCTGTGAAGCGACGCAGAACGAAGAAGATGCTAAATGTCTCAAAAGTTATCCAAAACATTTTAAAAAGCCGCTAAACCACGAAGAAGAAAACCCAAATCCAACCAATGGGCACAAAATACAAAGAAGCTCCTGTGATGTGAAACAACCTAAAAGAGAGAATACGACCAGGAACTGAAGCAACACAAACAAAAGAGACGCAAAGCAGAAACCGTTTTACACACGATGATCTGAAGACCTTAAGAAACATGAAGACAAGAAAGAGGGAATCAGACGAGAGACGACAAAGGACTTCTCCAAAGATACAAACTGATGCAAAACAATAAGAAATCCGCTGAAGAAAGAAATCTAATCCAGAAATGGACACAAGACAAAAGTACGAAAACCATCTCTAAAGTCATGCAAAACATTTAAACCAGGTAAGAAAAAGAGTGAAAATAAAACCTAGACAGAATGACTACAAACTGATGCTTAGCAAGAAGAGAAGGACATCTCAGAGGATGAACAACATGTAACCCTAACCAACCAAAACAGTATCCAGACAGAGCTCCAAAGCACACATCCTGAGAGAGGCTGTTTCTCTCTCTCTCTGACATCACTCAGAGACTCTGACATCACTCAGAGACTCTGACATCACTCAGAGTCTCTGACATCACTCAGAGACTCTGACATCACTCAGAGTCTCTGACATCACTCAGAGACTCTGACATCACTCAGAGACTCCGACATCACTCAGAGTCTCTGACATCACTCAGACATTCTGACATCACTCAGACATCACTCAGAGACTCTGACATCACTCAGAGACTCTGACATCACTCAGAGTCTCTGAGAAGCTTTCTGAGGAACGTCTGATCGAAAGGTTGAATCACACCAAGAGGCTAAGGGTTAATGATAGAT
>NW_011351284.1:0-6304 GCF_000735185.1 Notothenia coriiceps | reverse complement strand
CACACACACACACACACACACACACACACACACACACACACACACACGCGCAGAGCAGATATTTACATAGAGCAGCAAACAGGAGCGAGAATCTTTGATTGACGGAATCAGCTTTGAGCGACTGATGCTCAGCAGGTAGAGCTGTTAACAGATGTCATGGTACACCAAATGACACCCACATTTCACCATAATTACACTGTTATTACACCCATTTCACAAATGGAAACAGCCTGTCAAATGAATGCATAAAGGGTTCACTGTGAGTCCATTAAGCTGCTGAAATAAGCAGATTTTTTCAATGAGCCATTACATCATTATAAGCTGGTGTTGTTTGTTCCTGCTGCCCTCAAATGCCCAGACAAATGAAGGCCTGAATGTGTGCTGTTGGTGGGCTGCCTGACGGAGTGTGTGTTGTCACAGATGCTGCTGGATAAGTTGGGCACAGCGCTGCATGCAGAGTCTGCTGGGGCGGTCCTGACCACAGGGACTAACTGGGAGGATCTGGAGATCCAGGAGGAGGCGGAGTCAGGGAGCAGCGTGACATCCAAGATCCGTCTTCCAGTCCAGGTGAGGGTCTCAGCAGCTCCAACACACACAGGAAATGCTTTATCACTCCTTTCAGTAATCTGATATGTGTCTCCGCAGCCGTCCTGGTTTGTGCAGTCGCTGCTGTTCCAGCTGTGTGTGGAGGTAAACAGGGTGGGGGGGCACGCCCTGCCCCGGCCCACCCTGCAGGAGCTGCTGCAGACCTGTCTGGATCAGGCCCTGCAGCACTACCACAGCCTCACACAGCGGGCCCCCAGCACGGTAAGGAACACACACACACACTCACACACAGTGTTGATAACAGGGGAAGTTTGTAATGTGAAAAACGTCTGTTTTATTACTGCACATTTTTTATTTTATTATTACTTTGCAATAGTAAAATGTACATAGATTTTTGGTATATCCAGATTTCATGTAATTATTCTTTGAATATCTTAACCTATAATCTTCTTTTTTCAATCGTTTTTTATAATTATTTTAATTGTTGGGGTTGTTGTTCTTACTAATTATCGTCTTTAGCTGTGTTTATGTATGCATCATATACACAAAGACAAATTCCTTGAATGAGTGAACCTACTGTTGTTTTCTGTTCCTCGTCCTCCAGGAGGGAGTGTTCCCCATGACTCAGAACAGAGCCCTGCAGCTGCTGTTTGACCTGCGGTACCTGAACTCAACCCTGGGCAGCAGACAGGAAGAGGGCAAAAGCTCCAGATCCCACCAAGACCCCAGGTAACACCATCACCCACAACCAGGATGGAGTCTATACCCCACCCCAGCTATCAGAGGAGTGCTGCACAGCTCCTGGCTCCAGTGTCTGAGTCATTCCAAAAAGAATGAATGTACATGATTCAAGTATGAATTCATAGAATAAAGCAAAAACTAATTTTCCTCATCTGCAGCAACAATTCAACTTTTCTAGTCAACCAGACCATAACAGAAGATCACATCCAACATTTAAACATCTGTGAATCTAATTTAAGAAAATAATTATCACCTAGCATAAATATATGTTCTACTTGAATTACATGACATATAATGCTACTAGTATGCTAGAATCCTTTCTCCTGTAGGGGTCACTGGTGGTATTACTCTACTTCATTTGACTAAGCATCATTTGTAACCGGTCCAACGGTTTGAGAAGTATATGACGTTTAGAATTCAGATGACTGCAGGCACTAACCAGTTCAGTATCTGGGATGTTCCAGAGCAGGCAGGGGGTGCAGGTCTTATAATCATGCCTCACACGTCTCACATTTTGTCTCGGAGATGCTCAATATTAGTTATTGATTATGCATCACTGACAGGAAGTGATGAATGAGCTCTGATGTGACTCCTGCTGGATCTTGATACTGACGTCTGGACTGGTTGGCTTTCTCTGACGCACTTCCACAAAATAATTGCAGAGATCCAAAATGTGTTCAACAATTCCTAATTTAATATCAATGAGTAATGTGTAATCACACGAAGGAATAATCCAGCTATCAAAGTGGCAGACCTTCTCACTCTGTCCGCCTCACACCTAACACAGGTGAACAGCTGATTATATTATGGATCCAACCATCTCAACCAACCCATTGCGATGACACAATAACACATGATAATATAACAAACACTGGCCTATACCAAACAGAAAACCATCTCGGACCTTATTAAATGCACAACAAATGTCACCACTATGTGAGATTCGTGGCTCCTATCCTGTTTATCTGTTGCATATTTAGAGCGTGTATGTAATCAGTTGACTACACAGTCAGTCTGGAGCCATGCTCCATATGCTTCTGTTCAAAGCTGTATTAGCACAGAGACAGAGGATCAGGGATTGATAGGAGCTGGGTGCAGGTCTGGAGTGACTCTACCTCTCTAGCTTTCTGATTGAGCCACTTCAACACTGTTTTGTGTCTTTCAGATTCCACGACGTCTGTGATTGGCTGGAGGGCTACATCGACCCATTTGACCTGGACGTGTTCACCCCCCCGCTGAACACCAACCTCAACCGCATGTCCCAGAGGACTTCGGTACTTCAGCACCACGCCATGAATAGTTCACACACACACACACACACACACACAATGCCTGTACATGTTTCCAGATGTGACAGTAAACAGGTGACTCTGGTGCTCTGTTACTGAAGTTGTTGAGGTCCTGTGACGTTGTGCCTCAGGTGCTGCTGGGCCTGCTGACAGGCTCCGAGAAGCAGTTCCCCTCGCGGAGCAGCAGTGTGAACTCCCAGGAGCCGTACAACATCCTGCCACTGGCCAGCAGCCAGATCAGGTCAGAGGTCAACTCCAGCTCATCTAAACTCAATTATCAAATAAAATATCTGATGTTGGTCAGATCTTACTAAATTCTTAATTAAATTACTGTCATTGAGTCCAGTTATAGTCAGTAATTAATATGACTGTATATACAGTAACTATCCTTCCCTGTCTCTTTTGGATATGTGCCATACTTTTTTTCAAAATTGTATTTCAACCTAATTCCCACGATGTCCCCTCCTCAGGTTCGGGTTGCTACCTCTCAGCATGTCCAATGTGCGTAAACCCAAGTCGGCCTCCCGGAGCTCTGAGGCTCCTCACCACATGGTGAGTAACTGAGCTGAGATCAGCAGCAGGATGTAACTCTGATTTTTTCATAAGCTGACACACACACACTGTATGTCTTCATCTCTCTGTTTATTGTTTTGTTGCACCCTGGGTAATGTTCTCTGTTACACCCTCTGCCTCCTCAGAGATTCTGAATGCAAGAGACTCAGGTGTGTGTGTGTGTGTGTGTGTGTGTGTGTGTGTGTGTGTGTGTGTGTGTGTGTGTGTGTGTGTGTGTGTGTGTGTGTGTGTGTGTGTGTGTGTGTGGTGCCCCTGGTGCCTTTGCAGTATGACAGTACAGATTATGAAGTGGTGAAATCATTCAGACGGACCACAGAATGTTCTGCTCTGTTCTCTCCCACCCTCTGCCGGGCTCAGCTCAGGATCAGACTAATGACTGGACACTTTCTTGGGGAAGCAGCACTGCAACAATGACATGGCATTTTCCTGGTCTGAGTGGACAAATCACATCTTGAGTTGCATGCATTACTAGTTTAATGTGTGGCAATGTCCACAGCAATACAAACAATCTGATGTCTCTATGCAACTCCAGTTGGGATTTGTCCAAAGTAATCAATTTTAAGCTTTCCTTAAAAAAAAAAGAATGACCAACATGAATTCCAATGATATAAGTGTGCCTTGGAGCCAGTGCAAGTTGAATTGTTGCTTTGCATGGCCAACAGTGTCCCTCTGCCTCCATTCTGCTAAGCTAGGCTAAACCTGTATCCTCTCACTGCTGGGTGCTCGGAGCTAACATCTACTCCTTCCATCTGACGACAAACTTTACTGTTCCGACAGAATAATCCAGGCTCTCTGAAACGTTGGATTAGGTGTTTCATGATAACATGGAGTGTTAACTAGTTTAAAGGTGAAAGTAGTCCCCACCAGTGACCCCTTAGACAATGAATGTGACCTTTAGCTTCTTTGCCTCTCCTGTCCACTACATTCCCTCTCCACATTTGAAATGTTAGCATGGAGCTCCAGAGCCCGGCTCTCCTGTAGCTAGCCCTGTGAAGCTACACATCACACTGCTGGATTTACCGTTGTGCTGGTATACCTTCTCACTCGAACATGTTGTGAGACATTCAGGAGCTAACTACAGCGCTGGTCATCTCGCAACACGGCTCCTGCCTCTGATCCATTGTTAAGCCCCAACGGAGCGAAGCTACTTTATGATACTGATCTTTTACATAAATGACAGAGAGGAACTGGCTTGTTGACATTATGATCGTTAGTAGTAGAGGTAAACTAGAATTTAGAACTGCTTCATAACTATTTTATTTATATTGTCTATGCATTTATTATTTTAACCAGAGAAATGAGACGTATGAAAACCTCAATTGTTCCATAGACTTTACATATTGAATTTCCACAATCTTTTTCAAAGTAATTGACAGTCAACTATTTCCGAGTGATCTGATGCCGGCACTTGCCATCTCCTGGAACAAGAAGTCACTCAAGCAGTTGTTAAATGGTGTCTGTGTGGGACCATCAGGCAGGTATCAAATAAAAATCACAATTTATTCCAACCACAAAAAGTCTTACATTAAAATGTTAAGCTTGTCAAACCAAAGGTGGAAGATTTGTGCTTAGCAACACAGAAGATGTTTGGAAGAATACTGATGTAGAACGCTGTAGTATCTTTGTACTGTGTACTCTCTGGTTACCATTGAAAGGGACCTGTGTCATTCGGAGCAAATCCCCTGTTTTACCTTACGCCTGCCTGCTGTTAAATACTCAATGTTCGGTGTTCTTCCCCTAACACATTTAATGGGCTCTTGAGTGAGTTTAATGCCCACATCCCAAGAGATGGCCATCCAGGCATAGTATGATAGCCCTATTTGAACCGGTGACCCAGGGACAATAGAACATTGTGTTGTGTTTTTATTACTTAAGAATGAGGATGGACAATCCACCAAAACCTCAGCTAACCTGCCGTGTTCTCCTCCCTGCAGCAGACGCCTCCCCCCCCCTCCTCCACAGCGGGTGAGGACAGCTTCCGGCCGGGCAGCCTCTTCAGACAGCTGGCTGCTCAGGACGAGGACTCTGCCACTCCCTCTCTGTTCAAACTCAGCTGGCTGTCTGGCATGGCCAAATAACCCTTTATGCACAACACTTTTTATTTGACTTTGCAGAAACTTTGTAAAAATAATATATAGTAAAACAAGTTTGTCTTTGAGACGTGTGTGTTGTGTGATTGAATTCACCTGGGCTTAGAGCAAAGGATTTCAACCAAGGAGGAGATCAGGGATTTGTCCTTTGCTGAAATATTGATTTGCATTTAGCATTTGCTGTGCTTCAGTACAACTTCCGGAGCAAAAAGGTATAGCCAATGCGGAAGTGCCTTAAACCTGCATCAAGTCAGATTATATTAACTTACTCAAAATCTACCTAATGAATTTATGGTCACAATTGATAGTTTCTTTTTGTAAAACGTGTCCCATTTAGAGTAAACAAGAGACCATAATACAGAGTATACTTAACGAGTAGCCACCTGGTCGTTGATGCTTCTCATTCTTTGACTGCAACCCTTGTTACAGCTTTATTTGGTCAATCATTTAATATTAATGTTGTTATATTCTTATTATCATTAGTAACATGATAGTTTGTAACTAAGATGGAATGTACAGCAAATCCAAACGACTTGCTGTGGAACACAGTAGTTCATAGTATACACTGTAGTAGAGGTTATTACAACTATTAACACACACAAGTCTGTTCTAACCCGATTACATGTATTCACTTGTAGCTTCCAGCTACTGACATGCATTAGGACACTTTGACTATAACTGGAGCAATGGTTTACATTTATTACAAATAAATCTCTTGAATATGATTCAACATCTCTTAGCAGTATATACAGTGGGGCAAAAAAGTATTTAGTCAGCCACCAATTGTGCAAGTTCTCCCACTTAAAAAGATGAGAGGCCTGTAATTTTCATCCTAGGTATACCTCAACTATGAGACAAAATGAGAAAAAAAAATAATCCAGAAAATCACATTTGTCAGATTTTTAAAGAATTTATTTGCAAATTATGGTGGAAAATAAGTATTTGGTCAATAACAAAAGTTCATCTCAATACTTTGTTATATACCCTTTGTTGGCAATGACAGAGGTCAAACGTTTTCTGTAAGTCTTCACAAGGTTTTCACACACTGTTGCTGGTATTTGGCTT
>NW_011351283.1:1979-4663 GCF_000735185.1 Notothenia coriiceps | reverse complement strand
AAAAGAACTGTGTCAGAAAACTAACTTAAAAACCTACCATGAGCCCAAGGGCAAAGCACACACACTCTATAAATATTGGTGTGTGTGTGTGTGTGTGTGTGTGTGTGTGTGTGTGTGTGTGTGTGTGTGTGTGTGTGTGTGTGTGTGTGTTTAATGATCCACAAGAGCTTTTTATGTGTCTCCAATTTAACATTTTTCCCAACCGCATGATTATCCCTCTAATAAAGTTAATGAGGCTTTTGGCGACTTTTCATATCTTTTTTTATTTTAGCCCGGAGTCATTTTGACTATTTCAGAACACTGCAGAGTGAAATGCACCACGCTTATTAAAGCAAATACAATTAGAAGAGAGTGAAATACAACAAAAATCATCTGAATTTCCTTTCTTGTTCATCTACATCAGACCTTTCATCCATTATATCAGAGCGACGAGTCCTATTGTTGACAACAGGCCAATGCATCTTCAAATCAATCTGTCCATCTACACATTGTGTCCGTCTGTGCCCTTTAAAGAGAACACAGTGCAATGCTGTAGGAGTCAAACAAAGGAGAGTGCCCACTTCCTGTTTAACACTCGATATGAGATCAGTGGAATAAAGTGGCCGGCTGAAATGCCAACAACGTCAGCGGAAAGTATTCAAAGACGTCTGCTCTGCCCTCTTGGAGGCATGCATTGCATTTCCTGCAGTAACATAACACAGCTGCTGCAAAGTGGACATTTAAAAAAGGAGATGAAGTCAAATCAAAGCCTCGATAACCAGTTTAAATACTTCAGGAAGCATCGGTTTAGTGTAATAATAGAATTAGGGATGATTGATATACACTGCTGGGAAATACTAGAAAAGAAACATGATGATTAAATCGTTTTTAGCATTATTTGTGTTATTGAAAATCTTAATTCGTAAATAAAAACAGACCCGAGAAAGTGTTATATGATATGAAATTGAATGATATTGCTTTTAAAGAATGCTGATTATACTTTCTGTACGAGGAGTTGAAAAGGACGCAAATGGAGAAACACTTTTTCCCCTTATAAGACAATCTATAAATGCTAATTATGTTCCTTCAAATTCAGCCGGATGTCGGAGATTGATATGAAGTTCAAACATGTCCGAAGCAACAGAAGTCTTTTTACAGTGAAAAAAGCCTGTATCTCCTTTCAGCTGGTCTGCTATAACATCAAGAGTCCTGGTTTCCAGATGTGTTTGGGTTCATTCGGGTGACAAAACAAGAGTTAGTAAAAAAGGCCCTTTGCTTAAACACAGCTGTGGAACTCCTCCTGAAGGACTGAGAAACACTCGGGAAGGACGGAAGACCAAAACAACTCCACAACTTTTCAATCCCAGAAGTTCCTTACCGAGTCAGCTCCTCCAAGAGCTGCGTGTGGTCGGGAGGAAAGAACTTCACCACGAAGCGAAGGATGGTGTTTTTAGGTCCTGAAGAAGGAGAAGGAAGGGAGATGATTGATAGGGAAGAGGCCGTGTGAGAGGGAGGAGACGCAAACAAGCACAAACATACTTTCATATATTATAGCTTTTAACCTGGGTTTAATTCGGGAACTAAAAATGTAGCATCATATGTTGTGTTTGTGTCATGCTTACGTCTGAGCTGTTTGAGCGTCGGCTTCAGCAAATCCAGCCACACCTGCAAAACACACAGCTTGGTTTATTTGAACTTCTAAAACATAAAAAAGTGGAATTATAAGAATTTCTTTACTGAAATTCAGCTGTCAGAATGACTTGGTACTTCTGTTAAGCCCCCGTCACACTGTCCCCAAATGTACACCCGATGGACACACGAATATGGAATTGTGAATTTCGCACGAAGATGGCCCCGAACCACACGAAGGCAACATTTACATTACATTAAAAACATACAACTGCAACGAAATTAACAAAAACTATTATATTAAAGTATTATGATACTGTTCTGATATTTTCAGACTTTGTTCTTTACTTTCTCCGTCTTTATGTAGAAGATATTAAGATTTCTCCGTCATGTTGTTTCCATAGCAACAACAACTTCCTCGCCTTCAAAATAATATATTATATCCTTTTCAGTTTCACAGAACACAAATTGGGTTATTTACATAATATGTTTACATGATTTTGTTGTGCAATAAAACAACCAGATGGACACACGATAAAGGAAATGTTCAAATTCGGCTCTGATCGTAACAACATCGGGACATTTGTGATCTTTGGACATGCCAAAGATTTTGCCACCGCTCCCGAAGTTGCTGCCGGAGCCTGATAAATTCCACCGGCGGTCATACGATGGCTTAAGATGCCCTCACGAATGCCTTACGAAGGGCAAAATGGACACACGAAGTCAACACGAAAATGAACCTTCACAAGGTCCTTTGGCAATGCTTTGTGATGCCAAAGATGTTGCCACCGCTCCCGAAGTTGCTGCCGGAGCCTGAGAAACTCCACCGGCGGTCATACGATGGCTTAAGATGCCCTCACGAATGCCTCGATGTTGTTACGATCAGAGCCGAATTTGGACATTTCCTTAATCGTGTGTCCATCGGGTGTCAATTTCGGGACAGTGTGACAGGGGCTTTAGAGATGTCCCGCCCCTTAACCTATCACGGACAACGTGTTTGAGAGATAGCCAATAGAAGTGTGAGTGTTACGTAGTGATGTCACTATGTCGCAAATAAACCTTGATACACACTACAC
>NW_011351283.1:0-1939 GCF_000735185.1 Notothenia coriiceps | reverse complement strand
GTGTCCATCGGGTGTCAATTTCGGGACAGTGTGACAGGGGCTTTAAGATGTTGGTCCCATATATGCATGTAGATGACTTGCTTTGCTTCTACTAGAATGATCTCTAGGTGAGCATTTAACATTTATTAGAGGAAATTAACTGAGAGAAATATCTCCAGTTTACAGACGGTAAAATGTCATTCCTTAAAATGCAGCGTGTGGCTTTTGATATGCGAGTATATTTGACTGTGGGTTATTTATTACACCTATCAAACTCACACTAACTGCCATAAACAACATCAGGTATGCACTCGATGTATAGCCGCATGCATTNCGGCGGTCATACGATGGCTTAAGATGCCCTCACGAATGGCCCGATGTTGTTACGATCAGAGCCCAATTTGAACATTTCCTTAATCGTGTGTCCATCGGGTGTCAATTTCAGGACAGCGTGACAGGGGCTTTAAGATGTTGGTCCCATATCTCCAGTTTACAGACGGTAAAATTTAATTCCTTAAAATGCAGCGTGTGGCTTTTGATATGTGAGTATATTTGACTGTGGGTTATTTATTACACCTATCAAATTCACACTAACTGCCATAAACAACATCAGGTATGCACTCGATGTATAGCCGCATGCATTTGAGTGACTGTCTGCATCTTCTTGTGTTTGCAGGCTGACAATGCTGTCCTTATTTCTGCAGCATTACAGCATTCGTTCCAATGGGCTTGTATTGCTCACATGCACAGTGAGAGTCCTGTGTTTAAGCACACTGAAGTATTTGTATTGCATATCGAGGGCGTAAATAGGCCCGACTGCTAACTAGCGTTTTCATGCACTAATGCAGATTTTACAAGCAGAAGAGACAAAAGTATCTGCAAATGATTTCAACCAGCTGCAGTCTGCATGACACAGGTGGGAAGACAGACTGCAGGTGAATGCTTCAATCCACACAGATGAAAGTAAAGAAGCTTCACGAGGCTGTATGCGTGCAGAACGGCGACCCATGTGATTAAAACTAGAGTTAACTTGTGGGAAGGAAACCTTGCTCCGAGCAAATTGGAGACTTGGCGGTGAATCCTCCGAATGTACTGTAAAAACATTTACATGCTTAATGCAGATCTGCCTAAGTCATGTGGTCTTTCAGCCAGATGGAAAATAAGAGAAGGATTCTGTTAATAATCTCCCTCTGTGGCTGCAGGGAGAACACAACAAAGAGATATCATATGAATTCTCTTCAGAAAAGGGACATAAAATAGCTGAGAAATACTATTTATGTACATGTTTTAGGTAATCATAGTGACAGTAGAAAAGGACTCTCAACTGGTCCGGCCTCGGGACCCACTTTTTACTTTGGCAATAAATGGCGACTCACCATTTTGAACCACTCAAATCTATTCAACCAGAAATCGTGCTGTAATATATACGCCTTTCAGCAGACAATATTAATTAAAGTGAAATACAGTGCATATATCCCTTATATCCCTTCACAGAACCAAAGTATGCTTTTAAAAAGGTTTAATGAGATGATGGAATCAAAGCTGAACTGTAGGCTATAACATAAAAAGGCCCACATGCTGAAAACACCAGGAAGGGATTCTGGGGGGATTGTCCCCCAGGGGATTTTTAGAAATACTAACATATAAACTACGCATTCTGGTACACTCTGAGAAGAAAATAAATACATCTATTACTACCCGAAATATTAATAATATTTTCTGCCGTTGTTTGTTTTTCACGGGCCTTCAAAATAAAAGTTTAAAAAAAAATAAAAAAATTCTTCAATAAAATCCGCGACCCACTCGAAACGGATCCGGGTCGCGACCCACCAGTTTTGAACCACTGCACTAGAGCATACAGAATAAGTTAAGATACCCTCTTATATCTACTAAAGGGACAGGAACATAGTGTACTATACACATTCTACTGTAGAGGCGTGTCTCACCATCATCTTGCGAT
>NW_011351282.1:0-2278 GCF_000735185.1 Notothenia coriiceps | reverse complement strand
TTATTGAGGAAAAACACTCAACTAATGGCTTATTACTTGTAGAATATAGTCATTATAATGAGATAGCTAAGTCATTATGATGAGATAGCTAAGTCAATATAATGAGATAGCTAAGTTATTATAATGACTTACAGGATTATCATAATTTTTTTCCTGTAGCGCAAACAGGCTTCCAAAGTACAGTATATGGACAAAGACTGTATGGTGTGGACCGTGCAACATTAATAATTCATCAACAAAAACATGCTTAAATACCCATTAGGCTTTGAAAAATGTAAATCGTGTATTTAATAAGGACTAAATTGGTTTCTAAACTATTCAAACGTGTCTGTACCTTTTTTAGTTATTTTAATATTTCTTATCTCTTGCCCGTTAAGCACTTTGCATGCAAGTGATCTCTGGGTGATAAGGCGCTGTCAGAGAACCTACCTTGCCTTTACAGTGAGGTCAGGCCCAAAGAAGTATGAAAAAGTAGACTTGTAGAAATTGAAAATGATGTTAACTGCCATGAATTAATTGTTCCAGTCATTGGTTTTTGCAAGTATACTAAATGCATAAAGCTATTAAAATGAACTGTAATTTCTTGTTAAAAACAGGAACACTATTACATGTTGGCCACTCCCATCCAAGTACTGACCCGAGATCGGGCGTGTTTTTTAATTTTTTTTAATCTTTTATTACAAAAATCACATATTTACACTTTATCACATTTTCTTTTTACAACAAGGATCCCCTTTTACAGGGATCCAGCATCATCCAAAAACAAAAATAAACACACTCTTTATTATATCTCAAAGTTGAACTTTAACTTTCCTTCCTCCTCTTCAATCAATGTACATCCCTCCACATATTCTCCCACAAACTCCTCTTTTCCCATGTGTATATACAGGAGTCTGATGTCTCTCTTTGTTGGTATGGACGTAAACAACATAAGAAACTGCGCATGTGCTATAGCTGCTAAAACTGCAAAACTTTTTTGTTTTGCTCTAGCCTAAAACCGTTGTGTGTTGTTTAGCTTAGACAATGCAATGGGGCTTATATTGTTCACAACTGTGTTTGTCTTGATGTGTTTCTATTCTGCTGTTTAAGTGGAAGGTTATTCTTTATGTTTTATGTCTTGTCCTTGTATGTTTCTTTGTAAAGCAACCTTGAGGTTATGAAAGGCGCTATATAAATTCAAGTTATTATTATTATTATTATTATTATTATTGTTCATGTAGCCTAATGCTTAGTGTCCTCTTGTAGTTACTCTAGGAATGCATATTTGATCATTTTATTAACAGGCCCCAGGCCTTCTAAAAATGAACGGATCCAAATAAAATATATGCTGTTTACCCAATGGTTAAATGCAACTACATTTACTCAATAAGTGTTCTTAGGTACTATTTTGTCATACTTTACTTGGGTATTCCTATGTTAAGCTACTTTGTACTTCTATTATACATTTTGGGGGAACATAGTGGACTTTTACCCAACTACATTTATTTAACACTCATAGTTTCATGCTACATTTTACATTTAAAAACAAAATTTTAAATAAACAGTATGATGCGGTACTGTACTCCTTATATACACGGTTTTCCAAAATTGGCTAAACATTGACAAACTACAATTAAAAGCTCTTACATGTATTTTAAGCAATTAAAACACAATATTATAAAATTGGTTAATACAATGCTTTGAAAAGAGCAATATTGCATACAGGGTACTTTAATACTTAAAACCTTTGTACTTCTAGTTAAGAAACATTTACAATTTAGGATTTTTACTTAAAGAGCCTGTGACACGATTTTCCCCCATCATCCAAACCCATCAATTTGAGTAAATTTGTTACCATTAATCTGCCCTTCAATGTTGACCATTTCCTGGATCTTCTCGGGGATTCTTCAAGTGCCGCCAAATTCTGGGTGACGTCAATGCGGGCACAGCGCTCCAGCTGCACCGTTCAGGATCCCAGCATCTGCATGTAAACGCACGATGGCGCACACAGCAGCAAGCTCACACAGCGATGACAGTTTAATTTTGAACGTGTCTGAGAGCTCATATGAGGCTGAAGGATCGGTTTATTTTGTATTTGTTAGAAGTTTAGGAATTAGGTGCGTCAATATGGGCGATCATACGGTCATGTAGCCAGTGGTGGACTGGGACTAAAAATCAGCCCGGGACTCTCGACCGGCCCACTTCGGTACCACTAGTAAATTGTCGAGTGGGGGATGTGTTAGTGACTTATCCGACCGGCCCACTTCGGTACCGGCCCATCGGGATTCGTCCCGATGGC
>NW_011351281.1:0-1545 GCF_000735185.1 Notothenia coriiceps | reverse complement strand
CGCTGCATTCTGGATGATTTGCAGAGGTTGGATGGCACATGCAGGTAGACCAGCCTGCAGGGAGTTGCAGTAGTCTATAGGCGTGAGATGACGAGAGTCTGGACCAGAACCTGCGTCGCTTTCTGGGTCAGGAGGGGACGTATCCTCCTGATGTTGTAAAGCGTGTATCTGCAGCAGCGGGTTGTAGCAGAGATGTTTGCAGTGAAGGACAGGTTGTTATCTAGGGTCACACCCAGATTCCTTGCAGTCTGAGTCGGGGAAACAACAGAGGGGCCGATGTTGATTGTTAGGTCAAGAGTGGGACAATCTTTTCCCCGAATGGGAGGTTATCTATCCCTGCTGGCAGTTGCCCTCCCGCAGCTCAGAGACCTGAGTCAGGATCACACTCTGATGTCCTCTGCCTTCACACTAAGCTCATGTCCACTAATGTGGAATCCTGCATGTGAAACAGGATCTCCCCCCTGCTGTAACTTGGTCACTGAGGATCATCAGTGAAACACCAGTCAGAACAAATGGGTCTTCTTCCTCCTCCTCTCTATTGGCAGGAGAACAAAATGCCGCATAAATTGATGAGTGTGCTGAAATGGATGGACTTGGCCAGAGATAACAGGACCTCCATTCTGTTATCTCTGACTCTTTCGTTATTACAACTGGAACACAGTGAGAGGTGGACATCAGTTATCAATCTGTTCTGGTTTCAGAGGACGTAACTTATTTGATTAAGGTTTAAAAATACCAAAAGCTCACCAAAGCTTATTGTATTTCTATAAAGACGAATTGAGCCTTTGCTAATTTATTTTATTCATACACATACACTCTTACAACAGTATTAACATACATATAATTCAATGATGACACATTTACTGTGTAATTCACACAAAATCACAGAGATATTAGTACATAGAATGTTGCTTAAGAAAATGTAAAAAGCAACAGCATGTGAACTGAATACACATAATGCTCAAAGAAAAAAGAGCACACATTTTAAACACATGTTTTGTAAACATGTTCACTGTTGAAGACATGAGGGCTGATGACGGAACAGAAAAGGTGTATGTTCCCGGTAAAGCCCCCGCACAACTGAACCGATGACGGGATTTTTACGGTTGCGGGTGTAAGCTATTATTTGGTTATTATCAGTCAGTTCTCTGAGGTGAAGAATGTTCTCAACTCGTGCTAATGTGGCAAAATATTTGAGTTTTTCCGATGGTTTTGTAATTGCCTCTCTGGCCAAGAACATTCAGAATAAATTAATTGTGGGAGCACTGCCACAATGAGGGCAGCTGAGATGGATTTGAAGCATTCAAAGCTTCATGAATGGGTACCATTTACATTAGATTTGAGACAAAAATATACAAACTATGAATGGACGTCATTTGTATTTTCTATATTATACTAATACTGTATGACTGTATTATTCAGTTTAAAAATAAAACCTGCCATCATTCGTAACTCACCAAATCACAAAAAAAAGATTGATTTTGAATATCAGTCCCACCAGGCAGACACACTCTACTGTACATGTGGTGCAAGTTACAAAGTCTT
>NW_011351280.1:0-4630 GCF_000735185.1 Notothenia coriiceps | reverse complement strand
ATCACTCATCTGGTTACGTTATTACATTGACCACCACACCCCGACCCAAAATAAAGGACGTATTATTGGCTTCCCCTAATTTTTTTCCCATGCCACGCTACTGGATAGAAGATAGATAGCGTCACTGCACCACTCTCACCGCCGTTAGAAAGTAGCAAGCAACTGAAGCAAGTGCAATTATGGAGGGTGGAGATTTGGAGTATTTAATCAAAAATAATTGTACTAAACTTCCGCTGCAGCAGCAACAACAAATACAATCTGATGACAGGCCAATGCCCAAACTGGAGCTGTGTACAGCGAGGAACAAAGGAGCGAACCGGACGTAAAACGTTAAAGGTCTCCTGATTTAGTTTGTGAATGAATGCTTATTAGAGTTTCGGCTGGAGAGTGCGTGTGGACCTGTCGGTCAGATAACAGGCGTGTGTAAGTCCTGCATCTGTATGATACAAATGGGTGTAAAATGATACCGGACGCTGTAATCACTCATCTGGTTACGTTATTACATTGACCACCACACCCCCTCCCACCCAAAAAGAAAATACGTATTATTGGCTTCCCCTAATTTTTTCCCCACGCCACGCTACTGCGTATCACACTGAATAAACCATAGTGGTGCTCATATATCATTTCCTTTAGGGTATATGAGACAACCAGGACCAAGTCAAGGAGCCCCGCTCATCCTTTTTCCCTCTCTGTGATGGCCAGATGTCAGCAAGTCTTAGAACCAGCAATTTTGGCAGAATGCGGTGAAGGTGGCCACTTTCCAAGTTCCCCTGAAGAATAAAAAGCAGTGCACGGCAACCTGGGAGAAAAAAGTGCAGCAGGCTTCTTATTTAACGAGTGACAGGCTCGGGGGGGGGGTTGATGGATGAGGAGCTACGCCTGTAGCAAGTTATTATGACATAATGGATATGAATGGCTGAGTAGATTTACATTAAAGGCACTCATACAGACTCATATTTGGCCCTGGACACATTTGAAGTGAAGGACTGTTTCCAACACATTGCCTCACTTACAGGATTGGTCTTCCTTAGATCTGCATGAGTTAGTCTGCATGTGTAAACAGGACAAAGAACAACAAGTATGCAGTGAGTCAGTCACTTGACTGATCATGTTTTGTCTTTAAATATTCATGTCCCTGGCTATAAAAATGCTATTTCTTTCAGTATCAACAATGCCAAATTGTTCCCTTTATAAATGGTTTGGTCTTTAAAATTGTAAACAATGTCCATCAACGTTTCGGATGTTTTCATTAACCATTTAAATGTTCTGTTCAGCTCGACCAAAAGTCCATAACCAAACATAACAAACATATTCATACATAAAATTGCAAATCTGCATATCTAAAAAGCTAGAACAAATATATGTTTTAATTTTTTTCTAAAATTAATGTGTTGATTAATGAGTCAATTATTAAACTAACTGTTTCAACTTAAGCATTAATATATTGTTTTTACGCAGTTTTTTCATCATGCCTTTTCAAATAGAGCTGCATCTCACTTCTTTAAATGGTATTTCATTTGTCTTTTTTCCCCTCTCTGCCCCAGTGCTGCTCGGCCTTCCTCTCTCTGAAGGTGCGCTGCGGGGACAGGGAGGCTGAGGTCAGATCACTGAGGGGTATGTCCATCACAGGCGGCTGCCGATTGGCTGAAGGCTTGTACATGAGGTGGAAGATAAAGCCGTTGGAGTATAGGAAGCAAAGTAAAAATAACTAGGAGTACAGAATAACTAGATGAAAATGTTGCAACGCAGTGATGAATTATAAAGATTGTCCAATGCGTTGTAGAAGTGAGAGCTGACATGGAGTCAGAGTTACAGATGCAGCAAAACATGTTGGAATATATTGCATCATACTATGTTTCATTGAAGCTGCGACACAACATTTAGCAAAATAAATGAGATGTGTTTACTCCATGACCTTCTGCTGGACTATCTTTTATGTTTTTAAAGCACTTTTGACATACATTTGAACAAGAACTGTGTCAATCCACACAGATTCAGACATGTATTACTTCCTGCATTTTTGTGAGTCACTTTCTTTATATCAAAGAGATTCAAATCAAATGAAATAATTGCCTCTTAGGTTAACTGCAGGTGTTTCCTGTCATGACCTGTTTGGTGGAGTGATAGAAATGTGCAGCTGCCATGAAGCCCTTGGTCTTACAAATCGCTTTTATATGAGCCTTTTACAACAAAAACATTTGGTGGATTAGGTAGAATTTAGATTGAATCCAAGTCCAGTAACAAGTGCATTTTTTAAAATGTATGTTTATCATCTTGAATGATTTTTTATTTGGCTCAAATTTGACTAAAGTAAAAAAAGAACGATAAACCAATCAGTTTTGTCAGTGGAAAAGAAAGAAAGGATTCATGTTCAGAACCTGCAGCTGCAGAGTCAGCCCTCCACACACAAGGAGTGAAACATTCCTGTGATTACACATTTGAGAATAGCTTTTCTGCTATGAATTGAATCATTCCTCAGCTCCAGGTTGCCGGGTCTACAGGTGGTGTAAGACCGTTTTAAACTCCCTCACCGTGGCAGCCGGTTGTCTCCTCCGTTTCTGCGCAGCGTGCAGTGGAAAGGGTTGATGGTGGGTCGGGACACAGCCCCCCCCGGTGGCCTCCCTCATCACCTGATCACTGCGCTCACATCGCAGCTCGCCCATCTCACAGAAGAAGGTGGGGACCCTCAGAGACTGATGGACACAGCGCTGTCAGTCAGGCTGGGAGTTGTGCAGTGGAACGGTGATTTCATTAAAAAGGCCCGTTTGAGTTACACCTCTAATTGATTGTCAGTTACAGGATGGTTCCCATATCGGCTGATTATCATAGTTATTTTTGATTCTGCAACCTATTTACGTTCCCCACTTTGGCAGGCCTAACCCTTAAATGGTTTCTGTTTCCTGTGGATAGTGGCATTTGACCGGCTTTGTCCATGTGTAAAACGGGCTTAGTCAATATAGGAGACCAAACAGTGTACAGTGTAACATGGGCATATTATGGGTGTAATAATGTTGAAACATGGGTGTAATAATGGTTTTCTAATGTGTAATGTGGGTGTAATAATGGTTTTCTAATGTTTAATGTGGGTGTAATAATGGTGTAATAAGTGTAATTACGGTATACTATGGGTATAATGGTGTAACATAACTGTAATATGTCTATTAACAGAGTTATATGGGTGTAATACGGGTGTAAAAACTGTGTAATAGGGATATATTTTTGTGTAATATGGGTGTAGCAAAAGCACAATATGGGTATCATTTAGAAAATAGCAATACATACATTTTCGAAAATATTTATATATGATTGCCCAGTTAAGGGTTAACACTACCCATATTTGCAATGGTTGGTAGGACTGAGATCAATGTGGTCCCAGCCCAGTCCATTGTCTTAAAATCACAAACTGTATTTTTGACATTTCTGCTATTGCTGAAGAAAAGATCCAGGCTGAAAAATACCAGAATTTCCAATGACTTTTTTCTAATGACAGTGTGATTTGTTTTGTGAGCCGCCCTAATAACCATTGTTGTGTGTTTCTTGTATTTGTAACCTGGAGTTTTGGAAGAGTGCTCAACCAAGAGTCATTTTGCAGGAAGGCAGGCTGGAAACCTGTGGACGAACAAACACAGATCATAGAACAGAAGCTCACAGACAAAGGCTTAAGAAGTGAGCTTCCTTCCCACTATTCAACAACCGACAATACATTTATCATTCAAATAGACACATGAATAAAACTAAAACAAGCAGCCAGTTTACAGTTTGACACACACACACACACACACACACACACACACACACACACACACACACACACACACACACACACACACACACACACACACACACACACACACACCGCTGTAGGTGCTACGGTGCAGACTCACTCTGACACCCCCCATGGGGCGGGCTGCAGTCAGTGAGGGCCAACCTGCCATTCTGACAAAACACAGCAACGTCAGTGCACTGATTATGAAATATTCATAGAAGATCAGATATACTTTACTGATCCCAATCACAGCAGCATTAATAAGACATTGGGCATGAATTAAATGGAATAAAACAGTAAAGATATTTCATTTCAAACCTTTATTTATCCAGGTGTATCCCATTGAGATCATTGATCTCTTTTTCAAGGGAGACCTGCTCAAGTAGGTTCCACATGAAACATAAAAACATAAACAGAACAACAAAAAGGACATCATATAGCATCATTACAGGGATTACAATTTACATAACTATCCACATGTGCAGGTACCAACAGCTTCCGATTGAGTAGCATCCAACCGAGCTTTAAAAACATTTAGTGGCACCAGATTGCTCAGTTTCCATTTCAATTGCAGACTATTCCAAGACAGTGGAGCTGTGCATCTAAATGCTATCTTCCCTAAGACAGTCCTAGCAGTTGGCACATTTAATAAAACTACAGCATGCGATCTCAGGCAGTAGCCACTTACAATTCGTCGTGAGATCAGGGAGCAGATGTAGGATGGAAGTTTCCCTAACATGGCTTTGTATATAAAAATGTACCCGTGACTGAGCCTCCGTACAGTTAGCGAAGGCAAACCAGCCCTTGCATACAGGGTACAGTGATGGGTTAATACTTTACAGTTTGTCACAAATCTCAGTG
>NW_011351279.1:0-2464 GCF_000735185.1 Notothenia coriiceps | reverse complement strand
CCATTGGTCACACCACCAGTTTGTTTTACTGTAAACTTGGAGGAAGCCTGCGTGCAGAGCAGACTGCTGCTGCAGCACGCCACACACCGAAGACGCTTTATCTTTCTGCTGATCGCAAGAAACTTCTGAGGAATAATCTCATTTAAAGAATGAAAGGAGGGCGTGTGAGGAACAGATGGAGGTGTTATACACTTAAAGTTAACATGTGATGCTACATATTTTCTTATAAAGGGAGCAAACTGAGTTTTAATGCGAACACACATGCATCTAGAAGCTTTTTCACGTTAGCGATACAATTATGAACTACAGGTGATCTTAGACACAAGAAGAGTCATTTATGGAGGTTTACTTTTAACGATTTAAAACTTTAAAGGTTTCATATTCATTATTCTGCCCTAACTGCTCGTTTTGATAAACGATATTCAAATACTATTTATTTTATTCAGCACTTTTATCAAAATGTCTCGCAAGTCTGTTTTAATGTTTAAGTCGAGGCACAAAGTGTGTGTGTGTGTGTGTCTGTCTGTCTGTCTGTCTGTCTGTCTGTCTGTCTGTCTGTGTGTGTGTGTGTGTGTGTGTGTGTGTGTGTGTGTGTGTGTGTGTGTGTGTGTGTGTGTGTGTGTGTGTGTGTGTGTGTGTACATGAGTTTGAATGGATCTAAACAGTGTGTGTGCTCCACAGAGTTTATTTACTCAAACCAAAGTGTCTCTTTCTCACCGAGCCGTGACCTGAAAACCTCAACTCTACTTCAGGTTTCTTCACTCTTCTGTCTTTATTAATACGTCTAACTCTTTAAAAACGTCTTCCTTTCATTCTGTCAGTTCAATTCCCTTCAGTTCAGCTTATTTGATTCTGCAGGAGGGAAAACTCGCTTGTGAAACAAACACAGTGACTGTCTAAAGGCCTGTAATGCCATCTTATCTCCTACAGATTGCATGTAATGATGTTCTCTCCTGTAATGACGCTCATTTCGTGAAATTTAGGACAAATGTGATTACATGTGTGGGAGAAACAACGGTTGAATTACCAACAATTTGCTGAGTTTAATCACATTTTGTTCAGTGTTAATCACTTTTCTTGTTGGATCAAATGAAAACACACACACACACACACACCACTCTTAGCTCACACGCATCGGCCAAAAACACACTCATTACTGGAGAGAAGCCACGATGAGAGTGTCCAGCTATAACTGAAGGATTGTAGGTTGATCTCTGCAACAGTTGGAAAGCTTACAGTATCGTAGATATATCAAGCGTCAGCCAGATGCCAGACGTTATGTGTAAAAGAGCCAAAGTAACAACACGTGAGACTCATGGTTTTGCAATGTTGCTAGATATTGGAAATAATACACTGTATGAGTTGCACAAGACATATTTATATTGTCGAAACACATTTAAATCATTGTTGAAAAGTTTGTTTTAACCGTGACCCTGGGTTACAAATTCAATTCTGTATCAATTAGAACATCTCTTGCTGTGTTTTGGAGCAACAACGAACAACAAGAGTAGTTAAACTGCTGGACAAGGGAAATTCATAAGCTTCATACCAACAGCAGACATTTGGTCTACATTATTGAGACTGTCCTCGATAGATAAAAAAACAGATGTAGGTTTGGGGTTAATGATTAAATGCCAAAGTGAGACGGTATGTGTTTGGGCAAGTTTAGCGTTAAGACCAATCTTACCTTTTGAGTAACTTTGCTTAAGCCTCCTTTGTCTAAATCAGTGGTTCTCAAATGGGGGTACGCGGACCCCTAGGGGTACGTTGGAGTACTGCAGGGGGTACGTGAGATTTATTTTTATGTTAATGAGAAAAAGTAAGGAAGTTTGAGCAGTGTGGGTTTTATATTAACAGTTACACATATTTCAAAACGTGAAGTGTAATAACTGCAGTGGCCTCCCTGTCACTGAGAATAACAAAGATCCTCAGTGAAGCTCAAGCCCATGTTTCTCACTAAATTGTAAGTACAACTTATTAAAAAGATCAGTTCCATGCAATATCGTCTTAGTGTTATTGCATGATGTTAAAATTGGTTTGCCATGAATTTAGTGATGGATTGTAAACATTTGAAATTTAGCATTTAAGTGTTTCTCAGTTACAAGTTGTTGTTTTAATAAATCAGACGCTGATGGTGCAGCGCTGTACTGTACCTCTTTATATAGGCATTTCTTCCCTAACAAATTGTTTTTGCGCTGATCAGGGGGTACTTGGCTGAATTTCTTTTTCAAAGGGGGTACATTATTGAAAAAAGTTTGAGAATCACTGGTCTAGATCATGAAATGTACATTTCTGATTTAATATATTAAATATTGTAACATTAATGAGGAAAACCAACAACATAATGTGTTGGGGCAGCCTTGGTTTCTCTGACTTATTATTATTATTAAAAAAAGACAAGCTTAGAACAAAATTACAAGCTGTAATGGTTCGCCAAACATACCTGTGGGGGTACACCACTTTG
>NW_011351278.1:0-3530 GCF_000735185.1 Notothenia coriiceps | reverse complement strand
TTACCTTCATTTGATTGATTTTGCTAACTTATAACTTAACTTATTAGGCAATATACCTCACCTTTAGTGAGGGGCCCAGAATATATATAACGGAGTTATATATTTTCTTACAGTTAAGAATAAAAAGAAAACACCATCAGATTCCTGGTATTTTTTTAAATGGGAATTATTAAAGGATTACAATGTTACCATAGGTTTAAGTGGTACACAACATATATATTACAAAGTAAAGGCATGGCCGAAACTGTGAAAGTAAGAACTAAGTTGTACATTGACAGAATAATAAGTAGAGGCCCTTTGGCAAATTAATATACGTAATGGAATAAATTACCCAAGCTGCTCAATTGATAACTTTGGCCCTCTTTGAATTGTATATTTGCATGTGACTGTTCGTACACCTCCATGAACCGTTCCCTGAAGTCTATCACTGAAGAGAGTGTTAACTGGGACAACCAGTCCTTAGAAAGCAGAGAGGGAGGATACAGCAGATCACATGTTCCCCACAGACGGGACATATGGTGGGAACTATGTGAAACTCATCATTAGGACTACAGAGAGGATGGGACAGCTCGGGCTGCAGGAGTTAACATCACTCTCATGTTTCTTCTGAAGGACAGGAGCTAATCACACAGAGCAGGCTCAGGGTTTTAAAAGAAATGTTAGATTAGACTTAACTCTTGATCCTAAATGTTCAGGGTTGGGAGGGTTATTTTGAAAATGTTTTCCGTTGTGACCTGTAAAAAATGATAATAATCCCTGCTGTATCACAATAATAAAAGAATGTAACCTGATTACTTTCTGTTACATTTGGACAACCTCAATATAAATAAATGAAATGCCAATAAATACAAGAGAAAATCAACATTATACATATAAAGCAGACAGAATTTGTGTTAAAAAGAATATATTTTTTTAAAAAAGAAGAAGAAGAAGTTCCCAAAATAGAAACAAAAAAACCCGAATTCAGGCAATATGCCTACCTATTCTAAGTATTGGACCACAACATTTGAGGAGACATTTCCACGCAGTGAAATGATCCTTTGAGCTAGAGAGATGATGGACAGGAAGATCAGGGTTTCATTTGCGACTCGTTTCACATGGTATTTTGAGACACGTGTGCTTTGTATTACATCCTTCTTTATCTTAAAATGTATTGCAGCATTGTTGTTGCACCAGTTAACTGTATTTTTGTTTTCAAAAGCACCAGTAATCTGATTACGAAATGTTGTATGTAACTGTAAAGGAATCATATTACCTTTTTTAGTTGCATTTAATCCGATAGTAAATAAAACCAAACTCCAATGAAAGCCTGAGAAAGTGAGTGCAGGAACAGCCCTGAGGCTGCTGCATTACAGTACATGGTTTTACTGTATCTATTTAATCTGTTGCCCTAACGCTTGATCCCCATTCCCAAATCAAATGTATTATGGACCTGATGAAAAGGGATTTGAAAAGAGACCGGGGTTACCTCTCCACCCCTACACCACCTCTCCTGTGACTGAATGTCTACACTTACTCACAATGTGACAACTGAGCAAACTCCACCTGCTGAGGATGACTGTGAGACACAGGTTAAGCTCCAGTAACTGGACTGTTGGTGTCTCCCTGTGCTGAGGGTGAGCGGATCCACAGCAGGGTGTGACATCCACAGATGGAGAGGGGGGGGGACTTCAGCTGACGGATGCATCAATGCAGCAGCCTGTCCAGATCCATGATCTTCATGTTTTACATTTTAAAGTTCTCTACATTACTAAAACACATTATAGTATTTCTAACATAACATTGTTAAAATATAACATATAACAGAGGGTGAATTTCTGATGTTAAACAGGAGGTCCTGTATTAATCCTGTGTGGTGACCAGAAGGTCCCCCTCTTCAGGCTTAAGCACTGAGAGCTGCTGTGTGTGACAGAGGACAGACACACACTGACATGAGTGGGAGGGGGGAAGTTATCAAAAAGTCAATCAACCCCCACCCTCAGTTCAAACATCACTGACTGTTGCCATAGAAATAGATAAAGTGTAATTGAAAGGTGAGTCCTAAAACTCGGAAATTCATTAGCCTTTTAGCAATAGCGGTTTCCTCAAATTTAACGTTTTATTTTCATTCTTTGGTTAGAGGCCTGAAATAAGGTCTGTTGTTAAGAATCCGTGTATCTACGGACCATTTGTTTTTCTTTACTAAACAACTAAACCCTCCCAATTACTGTGTATAGACTATTCTGCACTGTTCTATTATATTCTGTTCTATTATATTATATTTTGTTTTATTTATTTGTACTATTTTATCTGTTTTATTGTGTTGTATTGTGTTGGCCTCTTATGATGCTGCTGATGCTGCTGATGCTGCTGTCTTTTAATGTATGATTATTCCTTTGCCCCTAGTTCGTACCTTGCAGATTCTTCAGTCTCATCAGCCTCATCCTTCCATCAGTCCCAGTCAACGCCTCCAGCACACTTCCAGTGTCTGACTCCATATGATAACTTCCTGATGCTGTAAGGGTGATGCCCCATGATCACAAAATGACCCCTCTAAAGTCAGAGTGCCAAGGAACTCATATTATATCTGTCATTAATGTTACATCACCCATTATAACATGTTCTTTCCTTTTTCTCTTTTCTTAACTGGAAAGTCCTGTCTGTCCTGAATGACAATGTAAAGTCCTTTCCCTGCACCATTTGAAGGCTTCAAAAACAGGCATTTTTACTGAATGTGTTTCGAGAAATAACACAATCAATGGCCAAGAATTGTACTATATAAACTCTGAATCTTGTGGTGCTCGACAAAATACACACTGGCTAAGCCGATGCCTTTTTTGGAGCCCTTTTTTTGCAATATTTACGTTCTATTTCAACTATTTTAGGCAGGAAACCTTTATTGACAAAACATTTTAAAATAATTTATTATAATTTAGAAAGGTTTTTGTGACAAATAATTTCCTAAGTAAACTTTTTTCTCATTTTATATTTAAATTTGAAATGTTTACACACAACATTATTAATTTATACATTTGTATCTAATGTTCTGTTTTTTTTATTATGAATCAATTTATTTTATTGTATTTCCTTGAGGCTGAACGATATCCAGCATATATTTTAACATGCAAATGTTGTAATACATGGAAAATACATGGAAAAGTAAATAAAATAAGTTTAGTCGGAGGATGTGGATTTATTTTTCTCTCACCTTGTAATTAAACAATCAAACAATGAATCTATAATTTAGCTCTGGCCTTCACTAACAAAAAAACATTTTGTTGAATTGGACACATTTTTCGAATCCCCATTGACTGACATCCAATGACTGGGACTGGTGGAAGAATCTGTGAGGAATGAACTAGGAGCAGAGAAATAATCATATTTTAAAAGACAGCAGCTTCATAAGAGGCCAACAAGAGTGACAAGGGTGTGTCACTGTGCTGAAGGATAGTTGTGACCAGCTATCCAGGCCAGTCTCTAAAGACTTTCCAAGGGGTACAAATGCTGGGCTCAATGTGTGTCTTGGCCATTTTCGTTGTGATCGCTAAATT
>NW_011351277.1:0-6134 GCF_000735185.1 Notothenia coriiceps | reverse complement strand
GAAGAGAGTCACATGTATCCCGTCCATTTAAGAATCTGAAGGTTTTAATGTAATTTAAAGGCTGCGTAAAGCTGTTTGGAGAGCTGGAAATACACACACACACACACACACACACACACACACACACACACACACACACACACACACACACACACACACACACACACACACACACACACACACACACACACGTAGGAGTTGTCCACATTCCTGAGTCTTAGTGTTTGTAGGATTCCTTGGCGCGGAAAGATAGAAGTATCCGTGGAATTTGATGGGATGCAGGAGGCAGAGTATGAGATCACGTTAACCTTGAGGCAAAACATCAGAGCAAGAAATCAAGGATGTTTTTACACATTGAGCAAGCTTACCATGATTGGCAGAGATTCTCAAAAGCTGTTGTAATCTTGTATTAAGAAGGTGATACATCTGACCTTACACCCAAATGTGACGTTCCCGAGTGCAACACATCGAAACCACAAGAGGTCAGTGAGAAACAAAGCTTTTTAGGTTGGTTTTATCATTGATATCCTGCTAGACTTGATGGAGCCTGGTCACCATGATATTAATGCCTATGTAATCTACGCCCAAAACTGTCTGGGGATAGGAAACAATGATGGTTCTAGTTGAATCTTGAAAATGAATAGATGGATTTATTCAGGGTTGGACCTAAGATGGAAATGCATTAGTCACAAATCAGCAGATATACCAAAGCTAACAGGAGACACAGGTAGATGTCAATCAACAGTCTATTCACGCCCAAACACTCATTACATTACATTTAATTAAGCTTAAGACCCTATTTAGCGATTCTATAGTAGATGACTTATGAGAAAGTTAAGTATGAAGAAACTAACTCAGCATAGCAAGAAACATGCAGGGAGATTAGCTTCAAATAAGGCAAACGTATTTAAGTACTACAACTAACTATGTTTTATGTGTGTTGGGTTTAATGGCCAAAAGCAGGTGGGTTTTAAGTCTGTGACGGAAGATGTGTAGACTTCAAGCAATATCATGAAAAGTTTGTTCCATTACGTTGGAGCCAGGACGGCAAACGGTCCTAAAAACACATCCAACATTTACTGCTAACACCTGTGTGTAGGTGCACATGGCTTTCAAGTAGAGGGGGTCTGTACTGTGTTACTACACCTTTACAATCTGTGTGTGTGTGTGTGTGTGTGTGTGTGTGTGTGTGTGTGTGTGTGTGTGTGTGTGTGTGTGTGTGTGTGTGTGTGTGTGTGTGTGGCAAGTTTGAATGACTTTGTATAATGCAGGGTAGCTTGTGAATTTACAGTGTGTGTATGAGTATGAGTATGAGTGTGTGTGTGTGTGTGTGTGTGTGTGTGTGTGTGTGTGTGTGTGTGTGTGTGTGTGTGTGTGTGTGTGTGTGTGTGTGTGTAAAGGTATCTGTTATCCGGTAAGTATTACTTTCTGTCAGACTAAATACATCTTTCATAAAGGCATAATGCTAATGGTGATACACAAGAAAAAAAACTCAATGTACCAAATGTTTTTGTTCTTCATCCTGACAAATAAAGATAATTGTTAAGCCAATTAAATGAGCGTAACACAAAGCTACAGTCCTAACCTAGAAGAGTATACTCTTGCCTTTTTGACCTCTTTCATTGTGATGCTGCTCTGATTTATGATTCCCTGCAGGCTAAAATGACGAGGCTTTGCAACAAAACATAAACGATTCCAACCCTGCCTCAGATCTTTAAAATAAACCATGGATCCATCTGAGTCGCAGCTCATCCCAATCTAACGGTGTTAACAGAGCACAATTAAAGGCCACATAATTACAGTAGGCACTTGAACACAGCCAAACCAGTAATGTTCTCTTCCAGGAATTCCAGAGATGGGTGTGTTCACTAAAAGTAGTCATGGATGTGCTTGGTTTACAAAGCGAGTCCCTATAATTACCGGTCCTGAGGGCCTCTGGGTTCTGGGTCAGGGTACGACTAGTTGTGATCATCAAATGTTGAGATCTTAGTTTCAAAGGACCGACAAAAAAAATTCCTGCTGTCTGTAAAACCAACTCAGTCTCACAAAAAAATGTGTAATAGCTACGTTGGTCCACAGGGCAAAACGTAGTATTCACAAATAACCCTCTCAAGACGTGACATGGATATTTTGTATTAATAAAAACATGGAGCTCAAATAATCTTCGTAATATCTATCAAACTATAGATCCCACTGGACGTAGATTCTAAAAGTACAAAATAAACTTGAAACGTAATCAAAAAGCATTATAATGGCCAAACTATTCTACAATTTAGGATTTTCCAATGAAAATAAATCGGGTGTCTGTCCGCCATGTTTTTTTTTCTCACGCTGGGAAAGTTTGCGATTTTTCCATTGGATTTTTTTAAGTAGTATCAGCAAGCACTCTGACAGTAGCAGTGCTCAGGTGTGTGTGTGTGTGTGTGTGCGTGCGTGCGTGCGTGCGTGTGTGTGATGGCATGGAGCTAATCACAGCAGAGATTAGACATCAACAGGCTTCTTTAAGCCGTAAGCACCGGGTCACAGACTGTCTGGATAACTTGACCTCCTATCTTTGTTTGCCTCCCAGAAACACCTCCGCCTCTCCCCTGTGGCCTTACATAATGTACACACACCACATACTGTCCCTGGTGAAACCTGGGCTGGTCTTTATGTGTCGACACATATTGTGTTACTCTCTCTGGTCTGTTGTCGTGTAATATGAGCATTAGGAGGTAACGCTGTGCATTAGCTGGATAGACAATCCACTCTTGATGGCTTCAATCTTGTGAATCAACAACAAAGCTTTAACACTCATTACATCTCAGAATCAGTTTCATCACCAAGTACGTTTACACATACAAGGAATTTGTTTTGGTAGAAATGGTGCACACACAGACACACAAAGAAGAATACGTAGCAAGAAATAGTACTATTATGAAATCTTTAAAAATGACTATTATAACAAATTGAAAGACAATATTTATGCAAATTATAATTATGTCTAAAACCCCAGTATTCACTTTAATATGATACGAACTGAAAAGACCAAAACAATCCATATTTTCAGGACTAAAAACAGCACTTGACCATGAATCCATTATCGATAGTTGCCAATTACATGTCTGTTGATCAACTGATTGATACGTTTATTAATCGTTGCAGCTCTAGTCCTGAATTCATCGCCATTGTGATTTATAGTTAACCACAGTACCTGAAAGGGCATTTCTGTCAGAAATATAAACATGTTGTACCATAACCATTTATGATCAACAGCTTTGAGTCAACTCCTATGACTGTTTCTATAATTCAAGATACGCTGTAAAAAGACGATGTTTTGTTAATAAAAATCACATGATTCCTCCAAAACGTAATCATGCCGTATACAAGAGCGCCTATCCCAAACCAAAGCCACATTCAAGTCAGATAAATAGTTGTTTTGAAGCCAAGGAAGGAAGTTACCTTTACCTCCTGTAACTTTATTTCTGATACAGTCATCAGAAGTTAGATGGAAACTTTCAAACCTTTCAACATAAAGGCATTAATGTGTTTCCACTCAGCTTGTATCCTGACCAGCTCTGAAGACAATGACGACCAAATACTTTCAATATAAATGAGCAAACGGTGACATGTCAAGCAGAGTCAATTAATCTAGTAACCGCCCCTCAAGTTTAATGTGTAATCCCTGCAGCCAGAGGTTAACAAAAGACATGAATCCCTTCCAGTAAATCCCTGAAGACCTACTTTGTACTTTAATGATGTGCTTTCATCTCCTCAGACCAGACAAAGCACCGGAAAAACATCCCCCATGCTGTTCAATGAGAGAGTGTGTGTGTGGGTTTCTGTGTTTGGGAGAGAGGGAGTGTGTTTGTTTCCCAGCATGCACGGACATGGCTCTTCTTTTGGATGAAGCCTATGAGTTATGCACGAGTCAAAACACCCAAACCAGATTCCAAAAAAACAAATGAGGGAAGTAAACACGGCAGAATGTAACCCCCACAATCACGACTACAAAACACTCCACTTTCCCAGAGAGGGAACCCGGCTTTGAACAGTTTTATGAATGAGTCCAGACTGCTTTTATATCAACTCAATGAAAACAAGGGCTTGCACTTTTCCCTTCCGTCGTTTATTAATCCGATGAATGACCGGAGTCTGGAGATAAAATGCCTCTGAATAGAAAAGGTGCCTGTGAGTGTGAACAAGGCACAAAATCGAAAAAATGGGTCTAAGATAAGATTACTGAGGCTTGATACAGGACAAGTAGCACTGCTGGAATGAGTCCTAAGACCCGGGAATGAGTCAGCATTTTACAACTTACGGTTTCCTCGTCACAAAGTTGGGGGAAGTGTGTCGGTGTGAAACTCCCTCTAGAGGGAACATAAGGATTTTAGCCTTTGCAGACATGCACTAAAATAATATAAAACAAACTACAGGAGAGGGAAAACCCCAAAAAGCATAATATGGCCTCTTTAAAAGAAGCTGAAGGGCATTTCAAATGTTGTTTTACGACATAAAATATGTCAATAAATATCCCACTGGTCAGTTTAAAATTAAGGGTTGCTAGCGTTAAAATTAGATTACCAAACTGTATCATTCCCAACATTAGCCGCCTTTCTCACGTGAAGTCATGTGACCGTGCTGTAGTTCCTTTATAGCCCAACATTAGCCACCTTTAGCTTAGCGGTGGTGACGTGAAGTCATGTGACCGTGCTGTAGTTCCTTTATAGCCCAACATTAGCCGCCTTTAGCTTAGCGGTGGTGACGTGAAGTCATGTGACCGTGCTGTAGTTCCTTTATAGCCCAACATTAGCCTCCTTTAGCTTAGCGGTGGTGACGTGAAGTCTTGTGACCGTGCTGTAGTTCTTTTATAGACTTAAGATACTAATCTACTTCTGGTGTTTGCATCTACACCTCAAAGGTCATAAAGGGGTGTTAGTATGTGGAGATTATCCAGCTGCACAAAACATGTAAGGATCATAAATGTGTGTTTGCGACAGAGCTTATCAGGGAACCCCAGCTTTACTACCTTCCAAATAAGCCTACAGAAATACATCCTCACTGCACCGCTCTATTGTCAGAGTGCCTGCTGATACTGGTACACACATCAAATTAAAACACACATGATTCCCAGAATAGCAGCAACAAACTGGCCTATTTCTACGGCCACATGCATGCTACTTGCACACAGGATGGTAGAGCATATAAAACGGCCTCTTCTCTGCAGGTAATGGAGCGACTTCGGCTCTGTTTGGTCGCCCAGCTTTCGGCCTTCCTCTCTTTAATGAAGCCTGGTTTTACAACCAGACTCCTCCAATAAACCGGCTAATAAATAGCACAACAATGCAGTCTCTGCAGAGAGAGCCGTAGTTTCAGATCGATGCTGTTTTAGATGCATCTTCACAGGGTCGTTCTCCACTTCAGCTGTATATTTAGTCTACTTAAAAAACATCTTACATTTATCTATGCAGTGCTTTATCATTTATGATTACATAAGATTGATTTTTACACCACCAACCTTAATTGCATGCAAAATAAAGTGATTGCAGTATATTTTAGTTAAATTGTAATAGTTGTATTAGGTATAACATCTTTAATGTAATGCTGTCAAAATTATCGCGTTAACGGCGGTAATTAATTTTTTGAATTAATGCGTTAAAATATTTAACGCATGTGCAGAATGGCCTGCCCCATACATCCCACCAGTGGCAGCGCCAGGGTATGGCTGGGATAGGCTACAGCCATGCCAAGAAATGGCTTAGCCCCACCATGAACAATGATGTTAAAGTAAGCAAAATAAAGTCCGCCAACTCGCACCGAGAATTGCACAGACAGCAGTTAGTAAGATTGATTTCAGTAGCCACTTGTCTGGAAATACCGAAGACCAGAAACGGTTTTGAAAACTTTTGTAACGTAGTGATCGTCTTCTCAATAGAACATCTTTGATAATGTCTTCTGGCCAATCAGAATCAAGATAACGGCGTGGTGTTGTTGCAGGAAGTCCCGACGGAGAATACTTTTGCTGTAGTACAGGGGTGCACATAACTGGTACGCAGGTTATGTGCGTAATCTGAAATGCGTACCGTCACTTGTGTCACAAAGCGCATTTGCGTACCGACGTACTTGTGAAGCTTTTCCAGAAGGCGGTTAGATCA
>NW_011351276.1:0-1413 GCF_000735185.1 Notothenia coriiceps | reverse complement strand
TAGAGAGAGTTACAGTAATCCAGCCGAGTGGGGACAAAGGCGTGGATTACTGTCTCAAACTGCTGTCTGGAGAGAAAAGGTGTTACTTTGGCTCAGGAGATAAAAGCTTGTTTTTACCACAAACATAATCTGACTCTCAAGTTGTAGTTCACGGTCCATTTGTAATTGCAAGGTTCGTAACGGTGGGCTTGGTGTACTGAGCCAGGGAACCCAGGTCTACAGAGGTGGTGCCAGTGGTGCCACCAAAAACCATTACTTCTGTTTTTCCTTCATTCAGTTTTAGGAAGTTGCACACCATCCAGGCCTTTATGTCCTCTAGACACTTTAGCAGGGGGCTAATTGAGTAACCCTCCTTCTTTTTTAGTGGGACATAAATCTGGCTATCATCAGCATAGAAGTGGAATGCGATGCCGTGCTTTCTAAATATGGACCAAAGAGGGAGCAAATAGAGGGAGAATAGCAGGGGGCCTAATACTGAGCCCTGTGGGGCCCCATACAGGAGCGGAGCAGAGGATGACTCGGAGTCACCAAGGCTGACAGAGAAAGTTCTGTCCTTCAGATATGACCTGAACCATTCCAGGGCTTTCCCCTCAATGCCCACCCACTGCTCCAAGCGAGAGATCAGGATGTCACGGTCGACTGTATCGAAAGCAGCAGTTAAATCAATAAGTAGGAGCACAACGCAGTGCCCAGTCCGTAGATAAAAGGATATCATTAAATGTGTGGAGACATGTGAATCTTAATGTAGCTAACCCTCAACATGGACGCGCTAACAGTGTGAAGGTGGGAGGGGGAGGATGTAGGGGTTGGTTTGGAATTGGAGTTTGATCAAATCTGACCCCAGCCAGGTGTTCTGACACTCTGAACACCTGCATACTGAACCCTGCTCTCACACAGAAGTCATGGATCTGTGTATCTGAGCATCACACTCAGAGATGGTAAGAACTACTTTATTGATCCCAATGTGGGAAATGTTTGCGTTGCAGCAGCTTAAAAGACATGGGATGAGTAGACAGTCAAACAGTAGAAATAAACAACTCAAAATGTAAACATCTCAAATAGAAATAAAATAGCATTATGTGGAAATACAAATGTGCAGTAACAAAATATAAAACAGGGTATTATGTATACATTAAGTGTGTAAGGAATGGATTATTAAATATTAAATTGAATATAACTGTAAAATGTACAGTTTAGTTTTAAAGGGGACCTATCATGCAAAATGCACTTTTTTACGTCTTCTCTACATCACCATGTGTCCCCAGTGTGTCCCCAGTGTGTCCCCGGTGTGTCCCCGGTGTGTCCCCGGTGTGTCAGGAGACTCAGAACGTGTCAGAAAATAAAACCCTCTCTCTTTTCCTCCGTACCCAAATCTCTGAAACGGGGGAACAACGGAGCTGATCCAGATTTGCT
>NW_011351275.1:0-2947 GCF_000735185.1 Notothenia coriiceps | reverse complement strand
CTGACTGTAATTTCCCCCCTCAGCTGCAGAGAGAATGGTGTGTGTGTGTTTTGGGGGGGGCGGGGGTTGAAGTGCTGCAGTAGTTTTCCACTCAGGAGGAACTCTTAGACAAAGATCAAGTCTCAGGTTCAAGGTTCAAGGCTTTTATTGTCATGTTTACATAGCTACAGTGTAATTATGACAATGAAATTATTAGGTAGTGTGAGCGAACGAGAGAGAGAGTGAGTCAGAGAAAGAGAGAGAGAGTTTCTACAGAGAAGTCAACAGACTCGCCCGCATTACTCATGATTTGAAATGTTTTTTAATGTGAAAAAAAACTGTTCACTGTTTTTTTTGTTTTTTACTGAAACAGCAACGAGGAGAGAGAATGAGTTTGATCCGGACAGAACGTTATTATCTTAAAATCAGCTTTTAGTTCATGTTTTATTAAATGTTCTGACATAATCCTTTTCTTCTGAAAACTGCACAATGTGGCCCTCAGTCTGTGTGTGTGTGTGTGTGTGTGTGTGTGTGTGTGTGTGTGTGTGTGTGTGTGTGTGTGTGTGTGTGTGTGTGTGTGTGTGTGTGTGTGTGTGTGTGTGTGTGTGTGTGTGTGTGTGTGTGTGTGTGTCATACAAAATAATGACTCAAACTCAAAAAATGGTTTATTTGTAATTTAATATCCAACAACTTATCTGTTGCCTTTGTTTAAATGTTAGTTGTATCTGCAGGTTTCTCCTCTATATCTTAGCTCAAAACTAATGTTGTTTCAATCATAATAAAGCTGATACTTGTCTGACATGTTATGTTTAAATATGCTAATGAGGCGTTATGTAGTGCTTACCTTACCTTGACACAAGCAGACAAAGTTGGTAAAAAAAATCCTGAATGTGATTTTGGATGTTTCCTTTCCACTAGTCTGACAGAAAACATCCAAAAGAAGAACTAGAGAATAAAAAAACATGTTGTTTTGTGACGGAAAGGAGTTACGGTTCGGGTCAAAAACACTAAACTCACAACTTAAAGTGAAAGTCAGTCGTTATCTGAATCAAATCTGCAGGAAATAAACAAGTCAGACATAAAAAATACTTTTAAATTAATTAAAAAACATCTGGAAATGTAATATACGCACAGGAAGCCGTCATAATATCGTAGTATTTTATAGTCTCTATTCAAATATTAACACGACATCAGTACAAAATCTATGCAGAAACAACAACAACGATAATGCCACCATCCTTTTTAACTCACACATATTTACACGCAAAAATTCAAGTTTGACTTTATACAACAAAAGTGCCTCAGATATAAATGTGGAAATAATAAACATGTGTTTGTAAGATGCATTTACAATGTCCATTAGTGTGAAATAAAAAAAACAGCCATCTTAGGTAGTCTTGTGTTTTCTCTTTTACATTTTGTATTCATTTTCCTTTTTTATATTTAGTTTAATCTTCTGCTTTCAGAACCCACTTTATATCACAGGTAGAGTCTCGTGATGCCTTCAGGGGATCATTTTCATACATATGGCAGCTGCCTTTACAAATGATGTCTACAAGTCCATCTGTTTACCTGCTGTGCAAAGGATTGTGGGTCAGAAAAGCATGCCGGATGATGCAGTATAACATCCTGGTATTTTGGCACACTGTGTATGACAAACTCTGTATTTGGACACACTAAACCTTTTCTAAGAAACTAAATAGTGTCCGAATGAAGTCCAACACCTCTGAGGACTCACACCAGGAAGCTACGTCTCCAAACAGTGGACTTTGTGTCTCTGCAGCTCACAGTTTGACCTCTCAGAAGCACAACGTGTTTTAAATATGTGACTTTATGAGTTGAAGAACTGTGACATCACAGCTCCTCTGCTGCCTTCCCATTGGTCGACGGCTGCTCCTCCTCTTCCTGTCTCCGGCGTCTGTTGAAGAAGCCGAGCTGAGAGGAAAACAGAAGAAGTTAAACATCAAACTGCATGAAGGACAACATTACACTTATAGACTGCAGGTCTTTTGTTTACACTTAAATGATTTCCAACATGAGTAATAAATGTCAGTCTTTATTATTAAGATAAGATAAGATTGACCCCTGTGGGGAAATTCAGAAGTTTAAACAGCAACAGGGTGAGAATGAAAAACAGGACAGATTCACACAGATTAGAGATTAATAAATTAAAGATACAATTAAAATGATATACAGTTAAGTAACTTTAAAAAATAAGAAATGAATGAAAATGAACATAGATACATATTTGGGTCATATATCCATATTAAATATATTGACATGTATGAGTGCCGGTAAAAAGTTATTGTGAAAACAGTGTATTATGTGAAGTACAGTACTTTATGTCTTACATTGCTGACCCCTTATTGTGTTTGTCTGCACAATTAAACAAAACAAGAGACAAAAAAGGAGGGAAGTTGTGGAGGTAAGATTCAAACTCCTCACGAAAAGCATAATAAGCAAATAGTAGCCTAATTAACACTTTTGGTGTTTGTTTCTAACACAAATTGATACTTTGTTGCTATTATGCTTCTATATTAATCTAAAACTCTCATTAATTTTCTTTAATTTAATATATATTGCAGCTGGGAATAACTGTGAGCTGAAGGGGAGGGTAGCCACTCAGTTTATTGTGATATGAACAGCGCCCCCCTAAAGAGGTCCTTACTCGCCTTAAAAATATTGTTTTATTTGGTTTATTTGAAGTAGCTGTGGTGGTAACTGGAGTCTCAGCCACCCAGTTAAGTAATGCAAAATGTATTTGTATCTAAGGTCGCGTTCACACCAGCCGTGTATAGTCCGGTTGAATCGAACCCTGGTGCGTTTAGCCGCTTGATGCGGATCGTTTGGGTCGGTATGAACACAGTCCGAGACCTCTGAAGTGAACTAAACAACCGGACTCTGGTCCCCTAAAATAGGTGGTCTCGGAACGCTTGCTTGCGAACTCTGGAGCGGTTAATTGCTGGTG
>NW_011351274.1:0-1695 GCF_000735185.1 Notothenia coriiceps | reverse complement strand
TGTGTGTGTGTGTGTGTGTGTGTGTGTGTGTATGTGTGTGTGTGTGTGTGTGTGTGTGTGTGTGTGTGTGTGTGTGTGTGTGTGTGTGTGTGTGTGTGTGTGTGTGAGTGAGTGAGTGTGCTCAGGATGAGTTTCGCGCTGTCTCGCTGTATCGCCGACCCGGAAACCACACCAGTAAGCCAGCTCACTGAGCAGCGAGCCTCGCAACGTCCCGACCAATCAGAGCACAGTGGGCTCACAGGGAGGGGGGGGGGCAGGAGCTCCAATAAGCCGTGTAGGACAGAGAGTGAATACACATGCTATACAGAGATGCTGGATGAGAAACCAATGTGAGTTTGGAACATTGAACAATTTAAATCTATTCTAGTAGACCTCAACGATGGAATTATGATCAGTAGAAATGGCCATGACATGGGAGCTTTAATGATTGCATCAAAATAAGAGTGTGTAGAGCAAAATGCATCAAATAACCAGTTTGCCACATATACCATCCTTCTATCACTGACTCTAAGTGCTGTCAGTGTTTGAATGAAATAGAAAACCGACCAATTAACTGCTGCCATTACCAAATATCCACTTTTTCAAAAAACACCCATTGTTGAAATCATCCTCTCTCTCTACGCTTATCGCCGATTCATCTCGCAGCGAGGCAGGAAAGCCCGGCCCTGGCGGATATATATAAATAAGCTCTTCTATTGCGTTTAGAGCTCTACCTTCTGCCGCTTATCTCGTGTAATGAGCTCTTAAATAAATCTCCTCGCTTTAAATAAACCGGAGCCGTGCTCACAAAAGACTTTCCTTGATGTTTGATCACATGACGGCCGACGGAGACTCCCGACAGTCACGTGACGCTCCGATAACGCCAACGCGGAGCTTCAATAAGACGCTATTATTAGCAGATGGCAATTAACAAGTTGTATAGCAGCGTCTCACGGATGCTATGGAAGCCTTCTTCTGTATCTACTCACTCTCTGGATTGCTCATGTTTTGTAGTGTGTGTTTCGATGTGTATGTTGTTTTCGAGTGTGTGTCATTGTCTCTTCTGGTGGACATTTGAATAGAAGAAGAAAGGAAGCAGTCTACTTATCCTACCCATAAATCCTCTTAGACGTCATCTAAACATTCCCTATTACACATTCCACTTCTTCACCATTTGAAAAACAACCTTTCCACTTTAGCACCAGCTTTAAAATGACTGAATGTAACTGTGATCTCACGCTGTGCGACCGAGATCTTCGTCATGATTCATAGTCATCCTCCTTCCTCCTACGAAGCCAATTCCCACCAAACTGACCCTGTGAGCAACAAGCTGCTGCACACATTTCACAACGTGACGGAGGAAAACCTGGATGGCGCTGACCAAAGTGTAATAAAGTGGGATTTAAATCAGCAACCGTTCAAAAATGTAATTATTTGATACCATGTATGCTTGGTTTTTATTCCTCCAGCAGCCAAATGTCCCTATAAAGCCATAACATGTGTTTCTGGAACCCTAACCCTGCAGCGGGGCAGCTCTGTCCAGAACCCTGTGTTTACTTCCAGGACAAAGTAACATCACTATTGTTTGTGTTTCAAACATGCCAAGAAATAACAACGTGAATCCATGAGAGCGATCTGGTTGAAAGGAAAAGAAAAGTACTTCTTGAAACTCCTGTGAATATGTTCACTTGTTAGGATAATGTTGCTACCGATTAA
>NW_011351273.1:0-2098 GCF_000735185.1 Notothenia coriiceps | reverse complement strand
CCCTCTCATCGACCGCTGCTGAAACTCTGATCCATGCCTTTATAACATCCCGACTGGATTACTGCAACAGCATACTTTTTGGATCACCTGCATTCACACTAAAACAACTTCAATATGTCCAAAACTCAGCTGCCCGCTTGCTCACCTCCACCCGACGCTCCGACCACATCACCCCTCTCCTCCATGACCTCCACTGGCTCCCCTCACCCCTCTCCTCCATGACCTCCACTGGCTCCCCATCAAACACCGCATTGACTTTAAAATATTACTTTTCACTTTCAAAGCCCTCAACAACCTTTCCCCCCACTACCTCCGTGACCTCATCCAACGACACACCCCTACCCGTCGCCTCAGGTCTGCTGAAGCTAACCTACTGCAGCCCATCAGGACAAAGCTCCGGACCTGGGGTGACAGGGCCTTCGCAGCAGCCTCCCCCACACCCTGGAACTCCACCATCACTCTCACATCATTCAAACATTCCCTCAAAACTCACCTTTTCACTCTTGCCTTCAACTCCTCATCCACTAACCCCTTGCCCTTATTCCTCCTAGCTTAGCACTTTCTACTTTTGTTGTTATTTTGTTTTCCTTGCTTGTAAGCGCTTTGAGCACCAGGGAAAGCGCTTTTATAAATGTAATGTATTATTATTATTTCATGGAATGTTGATTATAACTCTCTGAACTAGTTAAACTGTTGAGCTACAGAGGGGCTCTTCAGAATTGATTTGGCATCTCTACCGTCTGGTCAACTCGTGGCCCGTGACATGTCTTGCCGACGCTCCAAATAAACCGTCAGTGTTTGCCATCAAAGCTCCAGCTCTCCATCGTCTCTCTTTGAGTCCTGACTCCCATTGCTTCAGAAGTTTCCCCCACATTTTCCAATTATGAAACAGGCATATTTCCCTTGAGTGTTGAGAAGGAGTGCAGAGAAAAGGGTCTTCTAGAAAGAGCTTTAATGAGAGGGCTCACTGCATACTTAATGTGTGTGTGTACAGAAGATTTAACGCCTCCTCCGCATTCAAAGAAAACTCCCACATCAAAGTGTGAAGCCTCTTCCTCTGTGAGTCATGCTAGTGACTGTTTCATGGAGCATTTAAAGGATTACTCTGCTTGCTTTATGACGTTGAACTGCGGTGTTTGGTCAGTCTGCTCATGAAGACCTCATGAGAAAGTGATGAAGACTCCTGTCAGCAACATGTCTTTAAGTCATCAAAAAATTACCACATGTTTCTTTAAAATGGCCGATTTCCTTCTTTTCTTCGCCAAGCTTTAGCACCATTATTTCAAATTGTGCTTTTTAATTTCTATCTTTTTTCAATTTTTTTCATTTGTCAGACAGTTTATGGATTTTTTTATCTTCACCGTCATCTGTATATTTGTTCTTACTCTCTAATGCTGGTTTATTTCTATTTTGAGATGTTTCTGTTTTAGAATTGATTATTTCTACTCTTTTAATTTGTTATGTGCAATGCCTTGTTTTGTTTTATGCTGCAGCAACAAAGCCCCAAATTGGGATTAACAAAGTGCTTCTTATCTTATCCCACAGTGAGGGGCTAGTAGTTTCAAGATAACACAAACAGCAGCAGATATTCCTCTTCTTCATCGTCATGTTTTATAATACTACAGAGAACTGGTATTTCAAATGCCTTCTTCCAAAATTGTCAGGCAATAGATCAAATCAAAGTCAAATCAAAGTTTATTTATAAAGCACATTTAAAAGCGATTTTTGGTCAGGCCAAAGTGCTGTACATGTAATAAATACTACAATCACAATAAAAGACAATAAATGACAACAGATATAAAAAACACAGGGAAAAGTCAGGAGTCGTGCTCCGCTCTGACTAGAAGGTCAGGGAGAAGTGTGTTTTAAGAGTAGATTTAAAAACCCCTAGGGTCTGGGCCGACCTCACATGGAGGGGCAGAGTTTTCCAGAGCCTGGGGCCAGCTGAAGGCTCGGTGCCCTCTGGCTTTGAGCCTGGCCTTGGGCACTACCAGCAGCAGCTGGTCAGGAGACCTTAAGGCTCTGGGGTGTAGTGATGGAGGAGTTCTGCTATATAGGCCGGAGCCAGCCCATTTAGTGCTTTAAAAACAAATAAAAG
>NW_011351272.1:2389-6095 GCF_000735185.1 Notothenia coriiceps | reverse complement strand
TACATGAATATGTGTCCCCGGTGTTCCAGGGAACTCACCAAGTGTCAGAAAACACAACCCTCTCTATTTTCCTCCATACCCAAATCTCTTAAAAAGGGGCTGCAACGGATCTGATACAGACTGATCCAGATTTGAACACTTCTATGACGTCACAGAAGTGGCGCTACGGCTATTGGGCCAACTCCACCAATCAGGAGGAGACAGCCACGGACATTGCCGTTGGAAAGCGCTGGAGACGCTGTAGTACATATGCCAGGCCTGTAGATGGTGCTGTTCTCACAGAATCAGCACATGCAAAGACAGTGTTAAATTGAGCGAAATGAGGAATGGCTAAAATGCATGATCTGTTTGGTATTTTGAAAAATAAAAAGTATAAATATGCCTTATATAGGTATGGTCCTACACTATATTATTCAAATATAGCATGATAGGTCCACTTTAAATAAGACCTTTGTACCATGAATGTCTGTTTGCAACGTTTTATTGAGCATAGGGTTTTATAACGTGATTGTGAAAGGTCTAAAGTTATATTGTTGTGAATCCAAAAAGAGGTGTATCAAAGCTGTGTGATTCTTCTCATCTTTGGACATGTGCTCTTGACTAACTTGAAGCAAGGTAATATGTTCCTTATACTGCAAGATAACATTTAAATTCAACCAAATCTGTGTTTTAATGTTTCCTTTGTGTCATTCTTTATTCTATTCCTGAGTGTTAAGATTTCGGATCTACGACAATACTCTATCCCAAATTGCTCCTGTCGCCATGTCTACCGTATTGATGTGTGTGTAAGTGGTTTTGGATAGAAGCATCAGCTAAATGTGATGACACACCTTGCACACAGACTGAAACTCCTCGTTCTCCTCATCGTAGCAGGCCAGCAGGAAGCCCCCATAGGCGCCCGCCCTCTTGCCTTTTCCCAGGTAGGCGCCGATCACACACAGGTCCATCGTGTCCCCCACCCCGTCCAGGTAGTCCTTCTTCAGCTGCGGGAGAGAGAGGGTCAGATATTACTGTGTAGTTCATGATAGAGCACAGCGTACAAATAGGGCTTAGTGGCAGCTGGGAAAAAAAAACAGGATTTGTTCCGAGTCTTAAGAGGTACATCTCTTCCGTGCATAAATGAAATGCCAACAGCACAATTAAATGTCATTTATGAACAATTGGAACTGCCAGGCGTCCCAACTGCTGCTTATAAATGTTGACAAGCTAATGGTCTTGAAAATGTTCCCAGAAATATGAAATTGGTTTGTGTATGAAGTGCAATGATTGTTCCAAACGTGAACAAAAGGTAGACTTTTATAGGCACAGGGAAGTAGATGAAGGCCTTTGTACGGTCAGTGGTGGAAACATAGGAGCTCACTCGTATCACTTTGTGTCATAAGTCCTTTTATATTAAAAACATGTGAGTTGATTTAAAGTTTATGTGTTACTATTATGTCACACGCACCTTGAGCCAGTTGTGAGAGCGCTTAGCAATTTCATAGGTGGCATCCTTCTCCAGAGTCTTCACCATCAGACCCTCGCAGGAGTCTACACACACACACACATATATATATATATTAGTACACCAAAACACGATCCTAGTTCTGCAGAAAGGAAATGAACAGATTATCTTTGAGATATATGGAAGGTCTTTGTCTCCTTCTGACACACACACACACACACACACACACACACACACACACACACACACACACACACACACACACACACACACACACACACGTAGGCAAAGTCAAAGGCATATATAACACACACACGTTTTAAAATATAGGAAAACCCAATGACACAACTCACAGGTTCGGTCTCTGTTGCAAAACACACACAGACACAAACACACTGAGGCAAACACACAACAATACAACCAACAAAGAGACAATAGGCAGGAAAACAAGTAAACAACTACACACACACATAAACAACTCGTAGAGAATTTACACATGAAAGCAGCAGGCAAGGCCACAACTGAAATGAAACTTGCACCAAAAACACCCACAAACAAAAAGCTTTAATACGCACAGGGAAAGTGGGAAGTAAGACAAATAAGAAAGTGTGTCCATATCTAACACACACACAATCATGAACATGAACACACACACACACACACACACACACACACACACACACACACACACACACACACACACACACACACACACACACACACACACACCTCGGACAGACTGCTCCAGGAACTCTGCGATGGAGTCGGTGTTGTCGGAGTCGATGTATCGGGCGAACACAAACTCTCCCTCCACCTCCGAGAAGCTTTCTCTCAGCAAAGCCCGACGCCGACAAAGCGGCTGCCGCACCAGGGACTACACACACACACACACACACACACACAGAGAGAAACACACACACACACACACAGAGAGAGAGAGAGAAACAGACACATTACAAATGGCAAAACTGTGTATCATTACAACCATTTCCTCTTTATAGCTCGGAGCCTTGCAATGACAAGGATGAAATGCCATCTCAACTAGCTTCCCACACACACACACACACACACACACACACACACACACACAGTCACGGCAGAATTGGACACATTTTAAAACACCCACTCACAAACAAGTTTCAAACCAGCAGAAAACACACAGAGTTGGTTGCACACAATCACGAAGGTTTCCAACCACCTACGGTAGGTTTGGGGGCATTTTGAAAATGTGCACATAAAAAAAAAATTATGGTTATGGAAACAAAATCCACTAATTAACACTTGGCCAAATGGAAAAGCACCTACATGTCTACAAGAAACACTTCACTGCACTCTTTTTGCATTTCAAACTACACAGCCATCAAATACAGAGCAACATTAGCATTTGTTTGGAGTTATGTTTCCTATTAAAGTGTGTCTGCGCTTTCGGCTGTTTGGTCTCTTCTAGCTAAGAAAATGTTGCTAGTTGCTAAATGCTAGCTCACTATGAATAGCCTTAGCGCTGGAAAATAGGAGTGTTGTATCCACGATGACACACTTAATAAATAATAAATGTGGAATAAAGATTGACAAGTAAGGTTATCTGTGTGTTTCCTTAATGCTAAGGTGGTTTCTGCTTTACCTACACGGACACAAAATCCCCAATTTTTTCTTTTAGCCTTCAAACTGACTCCTCTGGTCTGGAAACTGGATAAATAAAAGTACCAAGGATGTGACCTTGGAGTCCTCAGCGGTGGATGAAGTCCTGCTAGCAGCGTCTAATGGTTGCACTGAGGGTTCAGGAGGGAAACATAAAGTGCTCTTCCACTTGGCCAATAACACTATCAGCAGTGACAAAAGGCTGCAGTGCACAGGGAATGTAACACTGAAAATGTGTAGGAAAGAGAGATAATCAATCAAAAATTTATAAATAAATGACTGAAAAAGGGCAACAGCCAAAAGAATGATGTGCATACAGAGACAGAGTAATTTGTTACATTTGCATAAACGCCACATTTAGGTGGGAGGCATCAATTAAATGGCAAAAAGTTAAGAATAGCTTGTGATTTCTTTTAGTTGTGTTGTTTCCATTTACATAGCACTGGCAGACATTTGTTGATTTGCATTTTATTCACATGGAAAATCTGCTTAGAAATGTGTATTATTTGGTTGAAATCAGGCACAATGTCAATCTCATTCACAATTACCACACACACACACACACACACACACACACACACACACACACACACACACACACACACACACACACACACACACACA
>NW_011351272.1:0-2208 GCF_000735185.1 Notothenia coriiceps | reverse complement strand
TGTGTGTGTGTGTGTGTGTGTGTGTGTGTGTGTGTGTGTGTGTGTGTGTGTGTGTGTGTGTGTGTGTGTGTGTGTGTGAGAGTGTGTGTGTGTGTGTGTGTGTGTGTGTGTGTGTGTGTGTGTGTGTGTGTGAGTGAGTGAGAGAGTGTGTGAGAGTGTGTGAGAGTGTGTGAGTGAGTGTGAGAGTGTGTGAGTGAGTGTGAGAGTGTGTGAGAGTGTGTGAGAGAGAGAGAGAGAGAGAGAGACCTCTGGGTAATATTTCCCTCATCAGGGTCTTACCTCTCCGTTGAGATAGAGGAGGTCAAAGGCGTACACACACACTTGCACTTTGATCTCCGAAGCGTCCACGTCCTGCAGGGAGGCATTACAGAAACACACAAATTTCATTATTGACGAAAATATGCAAATAGACCCTTTTTATTCAAAAATCGTTACATCCAATCTTGGGACTTGTTACAAAGCGCGCTTTGATTTCTCCTCAGTTCATCTTGAAAGCTAAGCACGCTACCTGTTCACAGCATTACACCTCCTGTGTGTTCACCTCTCTCTCTTCCAGCGCAGCACTTCCTGCCTTCACTCTCACCTCATCCCGTTTCTTCCACACTTATTTACTCCCGTCAGTGTCTCCAGTCTCCACTATGCCGTAGTACAGCGATTCCCCTGTGGCCCGGACTACACCGAACGATACTGAATAGCAAGTTCAGGTTGCAGCTTTCTGTGAATCCATTCCTCTGTGTGTGTGTTAGGCTTCTTCGTCTTGGCTAGTAGATTCCTTTAGACTAGTGATTTAAAAATCAGGTTGTGCCATTAAAATAACAACAGCAGGGAAGAAGGAGACTGCCAGCAAGTACATTTAGACATTCAGGTTTCGACAAGATGCCAACAAATGCTTTTGCTTATCTCTTATAAGGAAGGAAAGTCACTTCATAGGTTTCTTAGGAATCAAGAAAACAAACAAAGTGCCAAGTACAACTTCATGTAAACAGAAACTTTGAAGATAACTCCACAGGGGACCTTTAAGAAGTACTAGCAGAGACTGTAGTTATGTGTGAGCTTTTAGGAGCCACATGTCTCTCTATTCTCTGTGTTTGTCTTTTGTATTTTTCTTGGCCTGTTCACTGGAGCGATGATGGTAGTGGTTATTTGAATGCTTTTACCTATTCACGCTTTTGGCATAGAGTGGTGCAGAAACGAGTCCTAAAGCCATGAAATAACTGAGCGTTTTAGCACTTTGGGTTCCCTTGTATCGAAGTCAACATGTGTTTTGGGAGCGTGTTCGTAGATAGAAGTCTGAAATAAGGCCTATGGTTAAAACAAGCTGAAGAGATGTTCGCATTTTGTTCTCAGACAGAAATATGTCGGTAAATACCACACTGGTGAATGTCCTCTGCTTCGATGTGTCATACAAACAGGTAGGGCTGCTCAATTCAAATCGTATTTGAATCGCAATTACAATTATGGCTTGCAACGATTACGAAAACAACGTAATCGAAATAAAACTATTATTATTATTACTTTATTTTTTCAAATAAAATGTTTCAGTTGAATTACACTTAAAGTTCACGGTAATCAACTGTGAAAAACATACTGTTCAAAAAAAAATTGATGTTTTTAAAGTAAATGGAAAATCGTTTTTAATAATCGTGATATCAATTATTGACCCAAATAATCGAGATTATGATTTTTGCTTGAAGACACTATAAAACATCCTCAACCTGACACAAGACTGCCTTTAGTTAGCGGTGGTGATGTGCAGCGATGCAACTGTGATGTAGATTATATTACTTTATAGTGAGCTAATGTGAGCCTTTTACTTCTGGCCATTGGATTAACGCCTCTATGCCAACAGTGTGAATAGGTAAAAGCATTCAGAAACCACTACCATCACCGCTCCAGTGAACAGGCCTACCACTTCAACTGAGTGAAAAGTACAACATGATACACACAGAGAATAGAGACACCTTCAAAAATCACAAAGTGGTGGAAACATGTTGATATTGTCCTTCTGAACGAAACATGTTAAGTGTCTTTGCAAACTGTGATTATTTTCTTCAACATACTAGAGAAATGTGTATCAGCTGCCAAAGCCTTTTTGAAAGCAGTAATATAAAAATAAAACTGAACAAAACCCAGAAAAAAAACTGCCAAACATCTCTGGTGAAACATTTGGCTTTTGGCAAAACGTGGGCATCCGACCAGAACAGGAGG
>NW_011351271.1:0-2161 GCF_000735185.1 Notothenia coriiceps | reverse complement strand
CTATATATATATATATATTTATATATATTTATATATATATATATATATATATATATATATATATAAGACACACGCCGACTCGCGTCTTGGAGGAGCGACGAGTCGGCACGTCATAATTTAGGGTATAACCCGTAGATTGTCGGACACAGGCTGCTTCTTCACAAAGCCTCAGTATTTAAAAGCTTTTATTATGAAAAGGTACAGGAAGTAATCCATGGCTTTACAAACTCCCTGCAGTCATTACCCAGGTCACCAGCTGCTCAGAGTAAGACAGGAAATACTGGTGCACTCACACACATCCCAGTGCACAGACTGGTGTGTGTGGGAGTGATCATGGAGCAGGGGGACCATCTCACTGCAGACAGAAACACCTGTTGATAGGCCTAATTAGAAATATACACTACACATCTCACTGCATCAATAGGTGTTCAAAGTGTCCTCAGGTGTTTGAGGACGAGCCCCGAGTCCCCAGGTGTTTGAGGACGAGCCCTCAGGTGTTTGAGGACGAGCACCCAGGTGTTTGAGGACGAGTCCTCAGGTGTTTTTGGATTTTTTAGCAGGAGGTTGTAGTCGAGCTTTCTGAAGCCCCTCGTCTCCTTCGTCACTTTCCTCCTGCTCCTCCTCCTCACCTGCAGCATGTAAAACAGGTGAATCAGAGAGACTTAGTTTGGTCTCACATAACTGACACGTATACGTTTTTAAATACTGAAAAGACCTACAGATAAACTTATACTGACTTATTTAATACAGGACCGTTAGCTACCATTAGCCGCAGATAGCAGTCGCTAGCATCAGTTAGCAACATTTAGCAGCAGATAGCAGCTGTTAACAGTAGTGAGTGGCAATTAGCAGCATTTAGCAGCATATAGGAGTAGTGAGTAGCAGCAGCTAGTAGTAGTTAGCAGCAGCAGTAGTTAGCAGTCGTTAGCTCACCTCCTGCTCCAGCTCTCTCCTGCTCCACCAGACCGCTCAGGAGGATCTTCACGGTGGATCTGAGCTCCTGGACTCCGCTGATCACAGATCTCAGATCCGGTTCTACTTTAACGGAGAGTTTCTCTTTCTGACCGTCTCTGAACCGCAGCTCCGCGAACATCTCTGCTGCCTTCAGGAGCGCCTCAGAGATATCACTACTCTCCGAGCTGCGTATAGGAGCCCCTCGGAGATATTAATACTCTTGGAGCTGCATTCAGGAGCGCCTCGGAGATATCACTACTCTAGGAGCTGTGTTCAGGAGCCCCTCGGAGATATTACTACTCTTGGAGCTGCATTCAGGAGCGCCTCGGAGATATCACTACTCTAGGAGCTGCGTCCAGGAGCGCCTCGGAGATATATTACTCTAGGAGCTGCCATCAGGAGCGCCTCGGAGATATACTACTCTTAAAGCTGCGTTCAGGGTTATATGATATGATATATATGATAACCATAAGATAGCATAATGTCACGTTGAGGAGATGTTGCAAACGCCGTAATTTCCAAGGGAACGTGAATGTTCCTTGGATCCGCCACATAATCAAAGATTATTTTATTATTATCATTATTATCATTATGAGTATATTAGTTGTAACGTTTTTTTCACGTCACACTGAAAACTTTATTTAAAACTTTCTTCTGACCCCTGAGGGCGGAAGCGGAAGTCGCCTCTATTAGCTCGCGGCGGAGTTTTGATTTCGGATCGTTCGCATTGTTGTTGTTGTTGTTGTTGTTATTAACCGGGTTATTGTTGTTATTGGTCCGGTTATTGTCTGCTTTCCAGCCGGAGCTCACGGTAGGTTTAAGATGTTTCCAGCTAAAACAATAATCGGTGTTTAAACAAATATCCATCCAGTGTTTACTCTGCCCTCCGCTAGCCGCCTGTGGCTATCTATCTATCTATCTATCTATCTATCTATCTATCTGTCTATCTGTCTGTCTGTCTGTCTGTCTGTCTGTGTCTGTCTATCTGTCTGTCTGTCTATCTGTCTGTCTGTCTGTCTGTCTCTGTCTATCCTGGTTTAGTCTGCCCTCCGCTAGCCGCCTGTAGCTATCTATCTGTCTGTCTGTCTGTCTGTGTCTGTGTCTGTCTGTCTGTCTGTCTGTGTCTGTCTGTCTGTCTGTCTGTCTCTGTCTATCCTGGTTTACTCTGCCCTCCGCTAGCCCCCTGTGTATTCATATATATATCTAT
>NW_011351270.1:0-2284 GCF_000735185.1 Notothenia coriiceps | reverse complement strand
ATTGTATAGCTCTAGCCTCCTTATCTGTGTGTGAAGTTGTTCCATCCTCAAAAACTAAAAACTAATACTCCTGCAGTCTCGCTGCAGCTTCTAGCAACGGTCCTCTGTTAAAGAAAGGACCCTGAATGTCCTGAATGTGGCATCACACACAGGACTGGAGTCTGAACACAGCAGACAGTATAGGAGTATTTACAGCATCTACAAACACAAACACTGCATGTGGGTGCACTCTTACATTATCTGTCTCACTGTTACATAAATGCCATGAATGTATGAGATTAAGTTAGCTTCATTATATCTCAGTGATTAAGTGAATAATAAAGTTTCTATCGGGTTACTATCAGCCTGTCACTCATTATTTTCAGGGAGGGGGCGGGGCTTGGAGGAACGGAGAGGAGACGGTGATCGCGGAAGCTTTTTTCCTCCTGCCTTCACAAACTTTACACACATATATCGTCTGAAAATAGCTAGAGGACATTCATACTCTGCAATCCAAGACTTCATTAAATCCACCAAAAACCTGACATGATTGTAACGCGATTATTTTTGAAAAACATAAATCCCTGTGTCTCTGAGCCGCAGCGACACGGAGTGATTCAGAGCGGGTCTGCTGTTGTCTCTGGACTGGTGTTCTTGTGTTGGTGGAGAAAGCAGACTGCTCCGTGTGTGGTGTCGCTGTGCCGCTGTCACGTCTGTTCCCTGATCTCTGCGTCACCGACCGATTTGATATTAAAGTGACAGAAAAAAAAACGTTATAGTAAAGCCGCGGCCGGAAAATCAGGAAGCAACGTTACTACGCTATAATCGATTATCTTCTACGCTATAATCGATTATCTTCTACGCTATAATCGATTATCTTCTACGCTATAATCGATTATCTTCTACGCTATAATCGATTATCTTCTACGCTATAATCGATTATCTTCCGTTACGGGATCGATACCGAGTCGTCCACGTCCGCATCGCAATGCATCGTAGAAACGATTATTTTCAACACCCCTAGTGTTTACTGCAATATTTTTCATTTATAGAGATAACGATAGAGGAAATAAGGTATTTTACTTGACCTAAAAAAATATATAAAAGCTTGATTTAAAAAAAATCATAACATTTTCTAAAAAAATCACATTTATTTAAAAAAAGATTGCAAAAAAAACTGTTTTTCAAAAAATGACATAATTCTCAAAATCTCACCTTACTTTAAGAAACACGACATTTTTCCAAAAAGACCTAGCTTCTGAAAAGTACCTTACATTTTAAAAAAACGTAAATTGTAAAATATTTCCCCAAAAATAACATTTTCGTAAATTCCAAATTTTTCTCCCCCAAAAAAAAATGTAATACAAAATAAATAGAATAAACATTTTTTTTTAAATAATGAACACGTTTATTATTTTAATGAACACTCTTTCTTTGGAATATATGCTCTTACAGCTCTGGAAACAAATAATAGACCACTCCACATTTGTCTTGAATCTGAATCTTTACATGATTGGCAGCCTTTCCAGTTTCTGTTGAATGTATTTTGACAGTTAGGTGTTGGCATTCATACTTGAGTAAAGGATGTGAAGACTTCCTCCACCTCAGCTGATATGAACCCCTAAAAATCAGCTGATCTCTTGTGTTTCCGTGTTTCTGTTCCCTCTCTGCAGGAGAAGAACTCCTTCCTGAACTACAACGTGTCGTGTATCCTCACCATGCCTCAGTACATGAGGCAGGGCTACGGCAAGATGCTCATCGACTTCAGTGAGTGTGTGTGTGTGTGTGTGTGTGTGTGTGTGTGTGTGTGTGTGTGTGTGTGTGTGTGTGTGTGTGTGTGTGTGTGTGTGTGTGTGTGTGTGTGTGTGTGTGCGTGTTCAGATTTAGGAGGCCCTCACACACTCTTGTTGTTTTTTTTATTAAAGTCATTAGTTTCCTACTTTGTTCTCTCCGTATCTACATTTCCTCAGAGGGAGAAGACGATGCTTAAGAAGTACTTTATTGAACCCAATTCGGTGAATGTTTGCGTTGCAGCAGCATAAAAAGACGAGGAATTGTACATTAGAGAAATAAAAAGAACTAGAAATGAACAATCCAAAATGTAAACGTCTCAAATAGAAATAAAATAGCATTAAAAAATGTGAGAAAGGAACAGAGTGCAGGACATTTAGGGGATAAGGGAAGAGATAAAGGAAACACTGGTTATCAGAGGCAGGAAGTAGTGAAGTACAAATACTTTGTTACTGTACTTAAGTACATCTTTCTGGTATCAGTACTTTACTCCACTACTTATTACTTTGACTTC
>NW_011351269.1:3513-10372 GCF_000735185.1 Notothenia coriiceps | reverse complement strand
CACACACACACACACACACACACACACACACACACACACACACACACACACACACACACACACACACACACACACACACACACACACACACACACACACACGCTCTTTTCACGCGGCGAGGCTGTGAGTCGGTGTGTGAGCACACACACAAACTCCAAGCCAGGCTGCGGGTGTGTGTGTGTGTTCGGGCTGGGTTTCGCTGTGTCTCGCAGACGGCCACTGGGCTCACAGGGAGGGGGGGGCAGGAGCTCCAACAAGCCGTTTAGGACAGAGAGCGAATACACATACTATACAGAGGTGCTGTATGAGAAATGTGAGTTTGGAACATTGAACAATATACATTTATTTGAGTAGACCTCAACAATGGAATTATGATCAGTAGAAATGGCCATGACACGGGACCTTTAAAGCATGTAAACGTGTTCCTTTATAAACCTAATAAGACAAGTATAAATCTTGAGATTCGCTTGATATGTCTCCTTTAATGCTCTTGCAAAAAACAGCTACTGTGTTTGTGTGTGCACCCACCCTCTGTGCAGTACTGCACACAGTAGGTGACGGGGTCACTGGTCTGAACTGGCTTCCAGCCCAGCAGGACGCCACCTCCGTCTAACTGGAAAACTTCAGCTTTGTTTGGACGAACCAGCAGATCTGGAGAACATGAAGAAGTAACACAAACATACTCAGGCAGAGTAGCTAAGGTACATTATGTTAGCCTGTTTCAAGCCTTTTGGACCTACAGGAAATATTCCACAGATAAAAAGTGTATTTCCTACCTTTGTTCTTTTTAAAAGCAGGTATTTTAAAAGAAGGCAGGAGTTTGGAGGCTCTCTTTTTTGGACTCTCCAGCCCAGAGCTGCGCTTCCTCTCAGGAGGGGTCGGAGCTGAGCCTTTCACTATTGGCCCTGTGAGAGGAAACAAACAACATGACAGTGTAGATATACAAAATACACTAGCAACGGCTCAGGTAAATACAACAAAATAATAACGCCCTTATCCCATCAACATCCCAAACAGTGGCTAGACCAGTGCTTCTCAAAGTGTGGTCCGCGGACCAATGGTGGTCCGTGAGCGCCCTCTAGTGGTCCGTTAGTATATTGGTAAAATGTCACATTTGAAATAAATAAATAAATTTAATTCTTCTGCACTCTCGTGGGAATATCTAATATATAAGTGGTCCTTGAAATGAAAAAGTTTGAGAAACACTGGTCTAGACCCTGGGAGTGTTTCATATTCTACCGTTGGCTGCACCTCCCCTTTAAGATACATCATATCACGATGGGGTTTAAATGCAAAAGACTATTCACATTTCTATCATCCCGTGTCCATAAATATTCTTTAAACAGTGATTGAAATCAGTTCATCCCTGAGTGGACATTTGTACCATATTTGGAGATGTTTGAGAATGAGACGTCACACATAGAGACACACAGACAAGTCAAACATTAAACACATGATATAACTATTTAGATGTCTCACCTCCTTTGCTCACATCCTCCTTAGACCTGGTGAACAGTTTGGTCAGACTGGAGGCTGACGCTCTCATCTTCTTCCTCAGAGACATGGTGGGGGTGTCGGGCGTCATGATCTCCCCCAGCGTGGGTCCTAACGCCTGGTTGTCCAGCGGAGAGTACGAGTGTCCGGTCCACGACTGCCGGCGGAAGATCTTCAGCAGACCCAGTTTGGGCGACTTTCCCGTCGGGGGTCTGAGCTCCAGAGCTGTATCAGATGCATGTCTCTGGAGACCCCCACTTTCTTTCTTGTCTCTGGATCTGGGGGGCCTCTCTGGAGCCTGAAGAGACGAGAGGCTGGGACTGGGACTCGCTGGGATTAGACCGCATAAATTAGGGTTGGATCGGGTGCGATTTCGTGGTGGAGCTTGAGGGAACGAACTCCTGGGTTTGACCTCCTGGAAGGAAGATGGCGACGGGGGCCTCAGAGGCTCCCCTTGATCGTCGTACCCTTCACTTTCCCCAGATCTGCATCTCCCTCCTCTCATAAGACCATGGCTGAGCTCTTCATAGGAGCCAAGTCGACTTGAGGACTCGGAGCCACCGTGCTCCGGAAGAGACGATTCGGCCAGAGACCCTTGGGAACCGGCGAAGGTTTCCCGGGGTAGCTGATCCGGATCCAGCCTCCTTCTGTTCCCAGCGACGAAGCTTAAGGGAACAGAAGACCCACTTTGTACCGGAGCGATGGAGCCTCGTCTTCTCGGGGGTCGTTGAGGACTCGGGATCGCCAACAAGTTCCTCCCAGTGGCTTCATCATCGGTCAAATCCCCCTTCAGTATAGAGATAGAGTATCAGTCAAATAAATAATGCCCTTAAGGTAGGGCTGCTCAATTAATCGTATTTTAATCGCAATTACGATTATGGCTTGCAACGATTACGAAAACAACGTAATCGAAATATAACTATTATTTTTTTATTGTTATTATTATTATTTTTTTTTAAATTGGTTTTTCAGTTGAGTAATTGATGTTTTCAAAGTAAATGGATAATTGTTTTTAATAATCGTGATATCAATTATTGACCCAAATAATCGAGATTATGATTTTTGCCATAATCGAGCAGCCCTACCTTAAGGTAAGGTAAGTTTATTTATATAGCACATTTTCAGACACATCATCATTAAAGGTCCCATGTCATGGCCATTTCCACTGATCATAATTCCATTGTTGAGGTCTACTAGAATAGATTTATATTGTGCAATTTTCCAAACTCACTTTGGTTTCTCAAACAGCATCTCTGTAAACTACGTGTATTCACTGAATTTCACTTTCTGCCTTCAACAGCTCGTTGTAGCTCCAATAGCTCCAGCCCCCACCCTCCCTGTGAGCACAGTGTGCTCTGATTGGTCGGGACGTTGTGAATCGCGCTGAGCTCCGTGGAGGTGTGGTTTCCTTGTTTAGCGATACACAGCGAAACAAATCCAAACTCACCCTGAGCACACACAAAGTCACAGCCGAAGTAAAAACAATAAGTGTGGCTTGATATTGAGTAAGAAAAAGGTTGATAAACGCTGTGAGAATGGGTCTGCAGAGAGAATTTCACCGCGATCCCAACTGTCTGTTATCAGCCTGCAGCCAGGGAGGAGAGATCAGCAGAGCTGCCTGCACTGAGTGTGTGTGTGAGGAAGTCCGTGGATTGGTCAATTTGGACCAATCAGCGGGAGCTTAACGTAACGGCTCCACGGATTGGTCCATTTCGTTCCGGGTACGGTTGACATCATGCGTACCCGGAAGAATCAAATGGACAATGACGTATCTCCAACGAGTTGCGTGTGTGTTGTGTGTGTGTTGTGTGTGTGTGTGTGTGTGTGTCCTTGTGTGTGTTGTGTGTGTGTGTGTGTGTGTGTGTGTTGTGTGTGTGTGTGTGTGTTTTGTGTGTGTCTTTTTCTTTTTCTAACTGGAAAAGTTGTGAACTTTTCTTTGTACATTTTTATATTCCTGAAAGTCACGTTTCTAACATTCTAAGTGTTTTCAAGGTTGAACAAAGCTGTTAGTGTGCAGAATCAAAGTTTGTTGAAACTTATATTCACACACAATGGGAACTCAGGGTCAACTACACAAGCACATACATCGACCTCGCCGAGGCAACGTCATAGACAAGGGTGGAAGAAACAGACGAAAGACGTGCAAACATCTAAGGTGACTAAATCAAAAGGACAAGTAACCCTAGCGGTGGAAAAAACAAGATCCTTTAATGGACTACAGACTCCTAGTCCTTGAGTTCTACCTGAAAAATCTGGAAACCAAAAACATAATGATTACCATTATATATAATAATTCTTATATAGAAAACAACGGTCTAATTGAGTTAAGACGAAATGTACTAGGTGTTAGTAGTGCGAGAAGAAGTCTTTCACCCACAACAAGTAATTAATTTTCAGAATAATCATCCAGACTGTAATCGGACACTTTTATTTGTACGGTCACCTTCAAAACGAATAGAAAAGTTTTTTTCCGTAGACGTTAGCTAAAAGAACTAATCTAAAATCAGAAACGCGGACAAATCAAACTTTCATCGATTAATAAAACCTTTCCCGTTACGCTCAGAGTCGTGGCTCGGTATCAATATGATCATCAATATAAGTTCCACCTTCATCTACCTCATGTTTATGAATTAATGTCATGCTAAAAAGACCATAGTCGTGAATTGAGGTGATGAATAAAAAGACTGCTAAGCAATGAAACCGAAGAATGTACACTTGTGTTATGGACAGTGAAAGATGAAGATGTACAACTTGAGTTTATGGGACATGAAAAGATTGAAGAATGTAAAACGTGTGTTTATGGACATGAAAGATGAAGAAATGTACAAGTGTTTTATGGACGATGCAAGATGAAGAATGTACAACTTGCGTTTATGGACATGAAAAGATGAAGGAATGTACATGTGTTTATGGACATGGAAAAGATGGAGAAATGTTAAAAACTTGAGTTTATGGACATGAAAGATGAAGAATGATGTACAACTTGAGTTTATGGACATGAAAGATGGAAGAATGTAAAATGGTTGTCCGACCCAAGGGAAACAGACTTACACACAACCACCGACTAGGTAATAATAGAATCTCAGTAACGCACGGATAACTGAAACTTGTGCTAAGGCACATAGGTAAGTAAAGGACAGAAGAGATTTCTTCTCCCTGGTTGACTATTGCAACAGTTACAACGGCAACCAAGTCGTACCTTGTAAGTAAATCGATGTTTACTGTAATAACAAGATAATTATATTTCCCTCCAGTCCATGAGAAATTTTGTCAGACGATCAATGCATGAAAAAATGACATTCATGTGGAAAGTTTCGGGAGAAATAAATGAACTCATTTCTTTCAAATCAGTCATGAAGATGAAAATGGTCTCATTAAAAATTTGTGTATCAAAGACATGAAGAGAAACTCGTTTCCACAAACATGAAAACGTGTAGGACCAATATAACACATCTACACACACACACATGACCCCACTTCGCCTACAGACTCTACCGCAGAGACGCCACCAAACTTCGAGTCGTCCAGGGAGGTCGCACAGACGCAAGTGGTGGTAGTGGGGGGCAGTTGAGGTCTTGGGTGCGTTCCCGGCAAGGAGCCCCTCCTCTGTCGTCGCTGTCGGACCTCCTTTCACCTCTTCATAATTTTGACATAAGTAAGCGAAGGAAATGGAGACAGTCAAATAAATAGAATATACCACCTTTATATGTACAGTTTAGTTGAGTATGTCCTAAGTACATCACTTAACCTCTATCCTTTTTTAACCATGGGTAAATGTGACAGAAGACAAAATAAGTATAGGTAAAATTTTATCATTTTTTTGTGTTAGTTACATAACAGGAAACTATAACAGGTACACTACAATGTGTACCTCGACCGACACTACGTCGGTTTAATAGTCTGAACTAGACTCGTTATTTCATAGTAGCATAGCATAGCATGGCAAAGGCATTATTTTATGACTACTTACCGTTTTTATTACAGTCGTATACGATCGCTAAACTCGCTTATGCTTAGTTTGGTGGAGAGGAGTTCGACGCCTGCCGGTGGTTTAGCGCCACCTAACGAGCTAGCAGAGGGGTTCAGACTCTTCAGGATAGTAGCGACTGGCACACCGTGTTGTACCTCCTCCCCCAACTCCTTCGGTCTGGGGTTTGGAGTGGGGAGGTATTCACGGACGTGCGTTGGTGTTGGTGTGGTGTGTGTGTGTGGGGTGTTGTGTGTGTGTGTGTGTGTGTGTGTGTGTGTGTGTGTGTGTGTGCAACTTTTTTGTCCAAATATTTGTGTCGTAAAGTGTATGTAAACGTACGGTAACACTTACACATAAGCTCTTGTAAACTACACACCAACCACACACACACCAACACACACACACCACTACACACGCACGCACACGCACACGCACACACGACTATCTGAGAAGCCTGTCGAGAGAAGTGTACCGTTGTCCACGTACGTCTGACGTCTTGTACCGTTTTCGTGGTAAAACGTTTACATGGACAACGAAGTAAGCACTGAGTACAGCTCAGCCATGTGTCGAATCTGATCGTACATTGTGCAACGAGAGGGAAAGTACGTCTTGCCGAAAGGACTGATCACTGTACGTCTCTAAGATAAGCCTAAACGTCGTCAACAGAATTTTGACTATTTTTTTGTTGTGTGCGCATCTTTATGTCTGTGTTTTCGTAAATTAAGTATTATGTGTGACTAAGTGTCTCTATCCTCTATAAAGTACCTGGCCCAAATCAGTTATGAGGTGTTGAGGGGAACTTGACGAAACTAACACAGTATTATAGTACTACACTAGCATTTGCGTGCTAACTTGCAGGATACCTCCCCAACAGGGAAGTCGTCGACGACATGTATATGTGTGTACTTCGAGTATAACTGTATCTGACTAGAGAGCTATGTGTCGAGTTTCACAATGTGTTGAGAGGTAGAGACTGACTCAAGTGTGAGTGAGCGAGTCATTATAGTGTGTCAACAATAATACATATCTTTGCAGTATTGACCACTGTACATACACGCACAAGTAACTGCAAGGTAGTGTCACCGTAGAAGTGACAACTCATGTTATCTTTTGCAATAATATGTCAAAATTATTAGTTTAAAGTACAGAATTTCAGTCATTTCATATACATTGCTGACCAAAAGTGAAGGAGGAAACTAGTCTAGACTACGAAACTGAGTTACCAGTGTACATGTACATAGACCAATTTTTTCGTGTCACGACGCTCATCATACAATGAGCCTGGTCACAAACTACACATACATTATGCAGACGATACTCAGTTTTGGGGTTTAAGTGGGAAATGCGCTATTTCGAGAGTACAGTGTACCAATAGTGGGAGGGCAGCACAATACT
>NW_011351269.1:0-1894 GCF_000735185.1 Notothenia coriiceps | reverse complement strand
TTTCAATAAGTTCTGCAATAAACATTGAACCAGTCCGGCCCTCGACTAGTACCCATTTTTTAATGTTGGCCCACTGTGTATTTGAGTTTGACCCCCCTGGTCTTGANTTATTACCCGTCCCCTTGTGTGTTACGAAGGTTTTTATGCATTTAAACGGTCTGCAGAGTCAAAACCCTCAAAGTACACCCTGTAGCGAGTAAAACTCTTAGAGTTTTACTCGCTACAGGGTGTACTTTGAGGGTTTTGACTCTGCAGACCGTTTAAATGCATAAAAACCTTCGTAACACACAAGGGGACGGGTAATAACCAGAAAAGCATGACATGGGACCTTTAACACTTAATAAGACAACAGAAAGGAACACAATAAATAAACATAATGGAATAACAGATTCATAAAACCCAGGCATAAAAGAGATGCAGAATACTTTAAAAACAACATTGTAAATACGGTAGGTGCTAAAACAAGTTAAAAGACTTCTGGGTAGCCATCAACATCCTCCCAAGTGCATAGGCCTCTCGGACATAAGGACAGGTCAAACACATAACGGCTGATAATAAAAAAATCTCTCACCTCCTTCAGACTTTGAGACCCTTCTTCCTCCTCATCCGGCTTCGGTGAGCTCGGAGATCTTCGGGAATACTCGTCCAGAGACCTGCTCCTCCTGTGAGGGGGGGCGTTAGCGTGGGGGAGGCTAACCCCGCTATCAAAGGAGCAGGACTTCTGCATGGTGGGCTGCACGGACCCCCGTCTCTGCCCACGGTTTGTCTCCGGGTCGTCCTCCACGTACTCGATGAGAGGCTCGTTCAGGCGTCCGGACAGGCTTCTCCGGAGAGGCTTGCGGCCCCTCTCCTGCTTCTTGGCCTTGAACTTGTCCCGTAGCGTCATGTGTCTGGCGGACATGGGAGACAGCTGGTGGGAGGTGCTGTAGAAGGTGCTTCGGATGACGCTGCCACGAGGGATTCGACCCCCATCACTGCCTGACCCTTCCTCTCCATCGGACAGGTAGAGGGACTGACTGCTGTCCTTGCTGAACCTCCGCTCTCTCTGAGGAGTGTGTTGGGAGGAAACGTCCGAGGAAGCGACCGACTGCCTGCTGACACTCCTTTCAAAAACACTCCTCCTTCCTAACAACTCCACATCCTCCTCTTCCTCCTCCTCCCCTAACGTCATCTCCTCCTCCTCCTCCTCATCCAGGTGGAGTTTGGGATAAGACTCTGGGATTTGCTCTCGCTCTGGGAAAGGATCGTACTCCTCCTCGGTCTCCTCCTCCTCCTCCTCCTCCGTGGGGCTGTAGTGCTGGAAACAGTCCCAGGAGTCGGCCTCATCGTACTCGGAGGAGGACCCGCTGCTCGGGGAGGAGCTGCTGTGCTCCTGCGGCTCCCGCGGCACCGTCACTGCCGTCTCTCTGAGCGGAGCGTCCAGCAGCTCTGGGATCAGCCTCAGTGTGAGGACCGACCCGATGGAGGTCAAGGAACGCTGGGGAGGTGGAGAGGAGAGACGGTGGTGAAGACAGAGGATTTGGCTTTTCTTTGGGAACGTTAGATTAGATTCCTTTATTGTCATTACAAATTCCAAGCATTCCCGATGGTGCAATCCCACATAACAGACACTATAAGTATCATTTTGACAACATGTTGGCTAGAAAATTCTCTTGGTGTTCAGATAAGGTTAAGTTGAACCTCTTTAGAGCTTATTGTACTCCTCTCTATACTGCCCCCTTGTGGGTGAAGTTTAAGAAGGCAAGCCTCAAGACCAGGGGGTTCAAACTCAAATACACAGTGGGCCAACATTCAAAAATGGGTACTAGTGGAGGGCCGGACTGGTTCAATGTTTATTGCAGAACTTATTGAAATGAACTTATTGCACATATTAAACCTGGAACTAACAAAGCTT
>NW_011351268.1:0-3892 GCF_000735185.1 Notothenia coriiceps | reverse complement strand
AAAATTAATTCATTCTGTATGCATTAGGGCTGCTCGATTATGGCAAAAATCATAATCTCGATTATTTGGGTCAATAATTGCGATTATTAAATGCGATTATTCATTGACTTTGAAAACATCCATTTATTGGAGAAAAAAATGTTGAACATTATGTTTTTAACAGTTGATTACCCTTAAGTGTGTTTTGTGTGTATTCTGTGATTTGTGACGTCGAACTTGTGCGAGACGCCTCACTATTTTAGCCTTAAGTGCCCATAGTGTGCTATGACTGTGATAATCTGTGGCCTTCGTTTTGTGTAGCATTATTGTGAACAGATAGCTGGTTTTAAGAGCCTGTATTTTTGGTTATATCATCTTTATTTTGAGTTTATTATTAAAATCAACCTCTTACCAAGAACACCTGGTTTCGTGTTGCTTCCCTTTTACCCTAAGCGAGCTGGGGACGTAACAACTTTAAGTATAATTCAACTGAAAAACCTAAAAAAATAAAAAAATAATCGTTTTATTTCGATTACGTTGTTTTCGTAATCGTTGCAAGCCATAATCGTAATCGCGATTAAAATACGATTATTAAGCAGCCCTAGTCAGCATTCACATTTTCCTTTCATTTCCTCTTCATTTAACTATTTGCCTTAGCAAACCCTTTAAAAATGTGTAACATCTCCCTGCTGCTTGAGTTTATGAGCGCATCATGCAGGAGAGAACGCTTCAGCGCGTGCAGTAATCAAGGGAAGATTGTGTTTGTATGAGTGAACGGTGGGATATCGCTACTTTATCAGAGAGTAATCTGTTTGCACTGGTTCAAATTGTTCTCTCTTGACATGTCATCATTCACATACATGCACAACAAATACATACTTGTGTACACAGAGACACACTTGCACACACACACACGCATCCACAGCCCCTCCCCACCAGCCCCTCCACTTTGGCTGTTAGTCTAATTTATGAGGTGCCGTTAATTTGGCCTAAACGTTCGTAGCGAGACCTCCCTCCTCTCTCATCCCTTCATCCCTGCATCCCTCCTTCTCATCCTGTCTCTCATCAGTCACTCGGCCGAGTAAATCAGAAGGGTGGTATTGCACAGCAGGCAATAGATAGACTGGACACCTTGACTAATATACCGCTGTCCTTCCACCTCCCTCCCTCTCTCCCTATCTGTCTAACTCTCTCCATCTCTCTTGCCTGCTGTTTAAATCAAATTTGGCTCCTCTCCTCTCATTTCATCTTTAACTCTTTTAGTTTAGCCTCTTCCTTATTACTATCGCCACTTCTTCTCTCACCTCTGCTGTGCTTGTTTCCTGTGCAGCTTCTCTCCACCCATCTCCTTTTGCCCCACCCGCTGTCTGCTTACTTCTGTCCTTTGCCTCTCATCCTCCACCCTCCTTCTTCACTCTTTTACCTTGCACATCATTGCCTCCTCCCCCGTTCTTCTGTTCTCATGTTAGGTGTAAATTTAGAACAAAAGGCATGAGGGGATGCTGTGTGTGTGTGTGTGTGTGTGTGTGTGTGTGTGTGTGTGTGTGTGTGTGTGTGTGTGTGTGTGTGTGTGTGTGTGAGAAAGAAACTCTACATGAAAGCTTCTCAGAGTCCCCATACAGTGCTCAGATGGGGCTCAAAGCCTTGGTTTTCATCCACATTTAGGATTCGCATAACATCAGATACACACACTTAGATATAATATTCACACACACTCACGTGCATTTCCACACATGAATTCACACATCAACACATGCCCTCCCCCCCTTTTTCCCTCATTATCTTCTTAATTTACTTTCTTTTTCTCCCTTCGTTTTCTCTTTTCGTGTCTTACTCTCTCTTGAATACACACAAACAGACACTATAGAGTCCGGCTGAGGGTGAATCTTCTCGAAGTGAACAGGAAGAGCATCAGGCATCTGAGACTCCCCAATCGCTTTACGCCACATTGTTCTTCTCTAATTCCATACACGGCACACACTTGGGAGTCACTCTGAGCTTTATGCACTGACTGCCCGGCACACCTATACATCACTGTCCATCTCTCCACCTCTTTCTCTTGTCTGTTGCTGTCTCTTTTCCATCCTCCACCTGGCTCTAAATCATTCTGGGTTTCATGTCTATTTATTTTTCTTCTTTTCCTTCTTAAGTCACATCTCTCATAGTCTCTCACGCACACCCATCTACGGCCCCCTCTCTGTCGCTCTCCTCTCTCCTCTTCAAATTCCCATAGCGCAAAGGGCTTAGCTCCCTCTCAATAAATGTAACAACATCTAGTCTCTTGTTCTCAGCCATATACCCCCCCTCTCTGTCACTTCTCCCTCTCTCAGCGGGCTTCGTACTAGTGCACACTTACAGCAGTCACAAGATAAAGCACGCTACCTCTGCCCTATCCCTTCGAGTATTATATAAGAACCACTGTTGTTTCATGAGGCAAGAACACCTTTAAACACTGCCTCATTCTATATAAAGATCAGACTCTCTTTAAAGCAAAACTTTGAATTAATTAGAATATAAATCAGCCAGAAATTAGATTTTCAAGGATGATAATGATTTAAAAGTTTTCATAACATAAACAGTCGTTGCAAACTAGTTTGCCTAAAAAACATAGTAAGACATCATTATCCCAGTAAAATTGGAAACAAACTAAAAAAGTACCAAACTTACTTTCCTAACTACTTCAGGAGAACAAAGCATTTTCCTGATATTCCAACCTTTTACACTTTCCAAAATGTAATTTCAATTCAGAAAACTTTCGTTCAGTGACTGCATCTCTGAGAATCAACTTTTTCTAAAAGGAAAATGTTTCTTAAACCTCTCTGATACTAAATTGTAAAATTATATTTAAACTCACAAACATTGTAATATATTTTAATAACAATACTTACCATCAAAATCAAAAGGAAAATTCAAAGATCCCTCAAATGTAATTATGTTCTCACAGTCATTCCAACCAGCACATTTCAGTGGGAAAAAATTGTAAACATAATACCGTTTTGTAAAAGTGAATTGAAAATGTTTTATGCTGCAGTAATTCAAAATAATTTCTTCAAGAAAATAAAATGACAATGTTTTTGATCCAATGTTATATTTTCTCTTTTTATCAATTCCTTCCAATTATAAAGGAACCTAATTAAGTTGGATAGGTGATTGGACAAAACTATTGATAATACAAATATATTTAGATATGCTTTAAGAAAGCATGGGTTAAAAACATAAAATAGGCATTGAAACAGTGATAACAAGTTTGAACAGATTAGCCGTTTAGAAGGTTTTATACTGTTTAAAGGAAAGTTTTAGTGGGAGCTGTTAACTTGTAGGATATATATATTGCGCACTCGTCCTGACTTGTGAAATGTAATTCACCAATAAATACATTCAGGTCATGTTCTTTTGGATAAGCAGCATAAATCAGGACTTATCTGCTTCTGACAATACTGGCAGCCTGCTAAAACACTCAGGTATGAGCAGAATGATGAAATGTTATTATATAAAAGATTTTTCTAACTTGATTTTGAGGGATCACTGGAAACATTCATTGTTTCATTAAAAAATGTAGGACATGTATAATAAATGTGATAATACATGGATTTAAACCTGTAAAGAAAACCTCAATACTCACACACCAGGGATACGACTTAAAGAGATCAAATTCAATGACGGACATGGAACTAGCAAATCAACTATGAATTTGGTGAATTTTTTGTGTGTGAATCCATTATGTGGCTGTATCCGTGTGAGATCTCTGGGAGACAGGCCAAGTGTCTCTGGCTGAGCCATCTCCATTCGCTGTGTGTCTGTTCAGTCAGCCACACAGAAGACAGATAGAACCACCAGTCTGCTCACCCCTCCAGTCGCACCGATGTAATCAGACCTCAGCAGTCATAAACCAACGGCAATGGACACTGTGCCC
>NW_011351266.1:0-4635 GCF_000735185.1 Notothenia coriiceps | reverse complement strand
ACATGTGTCCCCTCTTCTTCATGTCTCTTCTACATCAACATGTGTCCCCTCTTCTTCCTGTCTCTTCTACATCAACATGTGTCCCCTCTTCTTCATGTCTCTTCTACATCAACATGTGTCCCCTCTTCTTCATGTCTCTTCTACATCAACATGTGTCCCCTCTTCTTCATGTCTCTTCTACATCAACATGTGTCCCCTCTGTGGAAAGAGACTCTGAAAGTTTCAGGAACAAAGATTCTCTCTCTTTTTGTATCCATTTCTATAAAAACCTGTCTGAAAATGAGCTGATCAGATTTTGGCCACTTTATGATGTCATAACGATGTGTTGTCTTGTGTAACCATTAGCCAATCAGCAACCAAGGTAACCCCCCCCCACCTTATCACCTGAATCTCCTCCTAGAGCACCATTGAGTTCTTTGTAACCAAATCTCTCTCAGAGGGGCGTGGGGAGGGGCTCCTTATTTTCATCTAAAGTAACAGACAGAGAATCAGCACTTTGGAAACAGGGCTGAAACAGAGGGGATTATGGGTAATGCTGCAATGATCCGTTTGGTGTTTCAGCCAATCTGAGACCTGTGATGTATTGATGGAAAACAGTTTACTAGGGGACCTTTAAGTGTGAACATTATTAAGCAGAGGCGAGCTCAAACACCCAGAATAAAGAAAGCCAGTTTGCACAGACAGTCTTTTATTTTGTTAGGACAAACAGGCAAATCATATCCGTTTCAAATACAACTTTCTTTAGCATTGCTAATACAACAAACAGGGTAAAGAAGCAAACCTCACACATGTTCTTAACGTGATAGTGATTTAACTAGAACGTGATTTTATCCTAACTTTTCGAAATAGTGCAGTGCATACCGAGGCATCAGGTATGCACTGACGCATGTTCAGTCTCCCTTATTTCCCAGGAGATGTGATGAGGTAGAGTGAGACCTGCCTCCACACCGAGACTTTCGCACACAGAGTGAGTCAATATTTGCCTCGGTGTCCAACATGCCCCCCACAGCCCACCCCAGGGGGCTGCAAAGCGCGCCTCCAAAGCCTCTTTATTACCAATTCCTGATTGGAGCGGCTCGGCACTGTTGTTGGCTTAGAGAGCCCAGATCCCCGCTAGGGAATCATTAAAATTCAGCTACTCTGTCGTGCGATCGAAGGCTGAAGGCCTGAGCCGCTGAGGAATGCCAGTGTGAGAAAAAACAAGAAGAAGAAGAAACACCGAAAGCACCTTGCTAACAGGAACCGACACTCGCAAAGAAAACAGGAAGCGTTGCATTCCCAGAACAACAAATACTGCATCCATATTCACTCTGTACTGGATGCTCACAAATGAATATTATCTTAACTAGGCTAATAAAACATGTTATATTTATCTTATTCTGGAATAAAACCCTTCATAGGATCAGATATAATGATCCTGGAAGACAGTTCCTAAATGATTTCTGGTTCATTTGTATGAGAGAAGTTATGTGCAAATGCCAGTGTGGACCCACCATGACCGGGGGGGGGGCAAAAACAACAACAACAAGAACCACCTAAAGCATCTTGCTAACAGGAACCGAAAACAGGAAGCGCTGCATTCCCAAAGCAACAAATACTGCATCCATATTGACTCTGGCTACTTGTACTGTATACTCACAAATGCATGTTATCGTAACTAGGCTATTAAACATTCTTTAAAAAAAGGTCATATTTCTCTTTTTCTTGATGTTGTGCATCTTATTCTGGACTTCATAGGATCAGATATAATGATCCTGGAAGACAGCTCCTAAATGATTTCTGGTTCATTTGTATGAGAGCAGTTATGTGCAAATGTCCTCATAGTTGTATAATATAAACACATATAAAACATATTTAGTGCGTATTCTCCTAAATCAACTAAAGGCCTGAGCTAAGGCCCGCTTTGAACATTTCCTACACACCAAAAGTGGTCCTAAATAAAAAGAAAACCAAGATTACAACTTCATCCTCATATTTCAACATTTATAAGGCCTCTTGAAACTAATGTCCGGATGTTCCTATGTATCTCGACAAAATAAAAGTTTTTTTTGTTACAGTAGACATTATGCTATATCTGCAGCTTTGCACGATAGAGACTTTGACACTTGTTAAAGAGGCCCTGTTATGCTTTCAGGTGTTGTCCCTTTCCTTTAGTGTGGTGTATAGGTTTCAGTGACATCACTCTATAACACTCGTGCTCCTATTGGCTAGTGCTCCAACACATTTTCCATGATAGACTAAGGGGCGGGACATCTCATAACGGTTAACCAATCAAAACAGAGCCGGCCAGCTAACCAATCGGAGCAGACTGGGCTCTGGTTCCAGACAGAGGGTGAAAAGGGGTGCTGCTTTTCAACAATAAAAGCACATTTTCACAAATGACAGATAATGAAACCTAAAAATTAGCATAATAGGGCACCTTTAAAAACAACAACAACAACAACAACAACAGCAGCTTTGTGAACCTGAGGAACGAGAGAAAATCTAGAAATCGGAATAAACGTCTTTCGAAATTCTTGCGAAGTAAGCTAGAAATCTATCATTTAAACACAAATGACAACTGTTGTGTTTGTATTGGCACGTTTCTGCTGTAAAACTCTCCTCTACGGGTGGGCCACTACCTCTAAAAGCAACGTCCCCCGGGAGCATATTTCGTTTCCTGGAGTGCAACCACCTATTAGTAACTGCATTTCCTCACAGCTAAGCTCTTACTACAAGGCTGGGAGAAAGCGTCCCTTTTACACTACATTAATCACCTTGGAGATGATTATCCAGAGCAAAGCATACAAAGGAGCCCGCCCGCCGCCGCCCCCCACCCTCTGGCAGAGTTACAACACATTGATCCCCCCTCCCAATCCTCTACAAATATCACATGAGATGATAAATCTACTCTAGTATGTATGCAGGGCTTGGACGTGGCTTTTTGCCCGAGTCTGGGAACACAGTAATGCCTGGAGAAACAGGAAAAGTCCCAGACGTTTAGAATATAATTCAAAACTAGGATCTTTTTTTTACCTAAAATGATCAAACTAGTATCGTCAGCATTATATAGGAAGCCCTGGATTCTTAACTCCGCATGCCATAGACTGAAAACATGTCACAAAGTAAATATACATCAGGTGTTTTAAGCCTTAAGGCTACAGGAGACATAACATGCTAACATACATGTGCGTACATACAGTAAATGGCCTTATTCCATTCAGATTGCCTCACTCGCTCTTAATCTGAGAAAACATTTTTGACACAAAGGCTGGAGGACATAACAGGAAGTAGAAATAAATTACTCTAACAGTTGGTGGTTAATTGAAGATGCATTATCCACGGGTAAAAGTGATCTGTATATAAATGGTGGCTGTTAAAAAATAGTTCTAGTAAACATCAATGTTAATGTGCAAAGTAATTATTTCACACTGGTCACTTTTACTAATGGATACTGATTGTAATTTCTGCATTAAGGTTCTTATTGCATAATATCTGGAAGGCAGTAGGATACAATGGAGAAAAATAAAACGTCTATGAGATGCTCCGTTATCTACATTTGACACTTTTAGGAGGAACGGACGGCTCCGCTGCTTCAGCTCTTGAAACGCGTCTGCTCACAAATGTGGTTGAATTTCCTGGAATTGAAATAAAGAGAAAACACAAACACATCATTTAGTGCTGTGTTTTTAAAGACAACGATATAAAATGACAAAAGAAGCATCTTATTTCGGTTTAAAACAGCAGACAGGAGAGAAATATAGGACCACGTTTATACAAGAACTCCCTCTAGTGGTTAGATGAGTGAACTACATTGGGTGGCTGTCCCCCAGTGTTTAACATCAGATTTTAGCCTGAACTTTGCAAATGTATGACCTAAAAACCTACACATTTCTTTTTATTAAATCAATGATTTCCATCCTATCCAGCTGGTTTGAAGAACAGGTGTGGCTTTTCATAATAAATATCCAAAGGTCCCATAAAAATATCATAAATAAGCATGTTAAAAGGTAGGGTAGGTAAGAATGGAGAAACCAGCTCGAATGCGCTAGATTTTGAAATTACCCAGCCGAAAAAAAATGTGCCCCTTCCTTCAGACTTCCTTACAGAGCCCCTCCTCCAACACACACGGACGCGCACATGACCAATGAGGGCACGAGATAAGTTTGTGCACAGATGGAAGGCTGACAGGCAGGTAGGCCATCCAGTTACTTTAGCCGGGCCGGCTAAGCCCACAGTGTATGATGGACAATCACTCATGATGGGTTTGTACTGCTTACTGGTCAACATTTTTTTTTTTTAACAACATCTTATGGCTTCTGATCACACATAGAGTGGAGAGTCATGATAAAGAAAGTTCATTCAAAAGCAATATGCTGCAAAAGTGGCATTCAAGGAAACGTCAAAGTTGCAGAGAGGACTGGCAATAAGCAAGCCCCCAGGAAGTGCGCCAGACTCGGATGAAAATATTCGTAGTGTCCAAACGTGACATCACCCGGCCCAGAAAGACTTTTCCCCATTGACTAACATTGGGAAAGAGAGAATTTTTTTAACTAAATAAACTACCCAGTATGAACTATTTTATAGCCCTTATTAGAATAATTTGGTACTTAAAGTTGTAAAATGCACTAAAAGCCAAATCTAGATTTATTTTCT
>NW_011351265.1:8728-9254 GCF_000735185.1 Notothenia coriiceps | reverse complement strand
GGTGCGCTAGTGAGCTCGCAGCGGGGTTACTGTGCGGAGCGCATAAAGCAGACCCTTCACGCGATAGCGAGGGGTACTGCGAGGGATCACAGATGCCGTCGCGCTCGCGGACGGATTATTAACATTAAACCTAAATGGCTCGCAAATGATACTTTGGCGGCCGTTAATATACCTGGGCGGCCCGCCCAAGTAAAGTCTATGTGTGGGAAACCCTGCTATCTTACCAGTTCTTATGCAACTCGCAAATATCTCTCTCTCTCTCTCTCTCTCTCTCTCTCTCTCTCTCTCTCTCTCTCTCTCTCTTCTCGAGAAAGACCGAATGAGGGAACAGGAAGAAGAGAGAGAGAGAAGCGGGGACGTCTAAGGTAGTCATGTAGAGGTAGTCTAGAGTCTATGCTAGGAGGACTGGCTCTCACTCTGGCCTGCTCATCTCTTTTATCACTGGCTCTCTCTACTCTCCTTTCTTTTGCTACTCTCTCTCCTCTCTCTCTCTTCTCTCTCTCTTCTCTCTTCTCCTCTCTATCTT
>NW_011351265.1:6977-7439 GCF_000735185.1 Notothenia coriiceps | reverse complement strand
ATCATTATTTAAAGGGGACCTATCATGCAAAATGTACTTTTTGATGTCTTTTCTACATCAACATGTGTCCCCGGTGTGTCAGGGAACTCACGCAGCGTCAGAAAATAAAAGCCTCTCTCTCTTCCTCCGTACCCAAATCTCTAAAAACGGGGTACAACGGAGCTGATCCAGATTTGCGTCCGATATGACGTAATATCTGAAATGTGGACCCACGGCCCTATCAGAAACGTTGCTATCAGAAACAATGCCCGACTGTTTTGGACGTAATATGGTCGGTGTTTACATTAGCATCGCTAACACTCAGAGCTAACCTGTACTGGAGAGCATGTGTGTGAAGAAGCAGGAAGTAAAAAGGAACTCACCTTGTGGTATAACCGGCAAGAGAGAAAGCCTTTGAGCTCCATACTGTTTCAGAGATAATCCTTGATAATCCATGATATGGCGTTTCATCACGGCAGTATT
>NW_011351265.1:363-6932 GCF_000735185.1 Notothenia coriiceps | reverse complement strand
TCAGTGTGTAGTTTCCTTTACTTAAAGAGTCCTCTCCTGACTGATGTTCAGGTGGTTATATCAGTATGTGAGTGTCTCTACTTTAAAGAGTCCTCTCCTGCTGATGTTCAGGTGTATATCAGATGTGTGTGTTCTTTACTTTAAATGAGTCCTCTCCTGCCTGATGTTCAGCTGTATATCGTATGTAGTGGTCTCTACTTTAAAGAGTCCTCTCATGTGATGTTTCAGGGTGTGTATATCAGTATGTAGTGGTCTCTACTTAAAGAGTTCCTCTCCTGCTGATGTCAGGTTGTATATCCAGAGTGTAGTGCTCTACTTTAAAGAGTCCTCTCCTGCTGATGTTCAGGTGTATACAGCTATGTAGTGTCTCTACTTTAAAGAGTCCTCTCCTGCTTGATGTTCAGCTGTATATCAGTATGTAGTGTCTCTAACTTTTAAAGAGTCCTCTCCTGTGATGTTCAGGTTATATCAGAATGTAGTGTCTATTTACTTTAAAGGATTCCTCTCCTGCTGGTGTTCAGGTGTATATCAGTATGTAGTGTCCTACTTTAAAGAGTCCTCTCCTGCTTGATGTTCAGGTTGTATATCAGTATGTAGTGTCTCTACTTTAAAGGAGTCCTCTCCTGCTGATGTCAGGTGATATCAGTTATGTAGTGTCTCTTACTTTTAAGAGTCCTCTCCTGCTGATGTTTTCAGGTGTATATCAGTATGTAGTTCTCTACTTTAAAGAGTCCTTCCCTGCTGATGTTCAGGTGTATATCAGTATGTAGTGTCTCTACTTTAGAGTCCTCTCCTTTTACTGAGTGTTCAGGTGTATATCAGTATGTAGTGGTCTTCTACTTTAAGGAGTCCTCTCCTGATGATGTTCAGGTGTATATCAGTTATGTAGTGTCTTCTACTTTAAAGAGGTCCTCTCCTGCTGATGTTCAGGTGTATATCGGTTATGTTTAGTGTCTCTACGCTACTTTAAAGAGTCTCTCCTGATGATGTTTCATTGTATATCAGTAGTAGGTGTCTCTACTTTAAAGAGTCCTCTTCCGATGATGTTCAGGTGTATTCAGTATGGTTAGGTCCTACTTTAAAGAGTCCTCTCCTGCCCTGGATGGTTTCAGGTGTAATCGGTTATGTGTGTCTCTAGTACTTTAAAGAGTCCGTCTCCTGATGATGTTCAGGTGTATATCCAGTATGTAGTGTCTTACTTTAAAAGGTCCTCTCATGCTGATGTTCTAGGTGATATCAGATGTTAGTGTCTCTACTTTAAAGAGTTCCTCTCCTGACTTATGTTCAGGTGTATAATCAGTATGTAGTGTCTTCTACTTTAAGGGAGTCCTCTCCTGCTGATGTTCAGGTTGTATATCGTATGTAGTGTCTCTACTTTAAAGAGTCCTCTCCTGATGATGTTCAGGTATATCAGTATGTAGTGTCTTCTACTTTAAAGAGTCCTCTTCCTGCTGATGTTCAGGTGTATATCAGTGTATCTGCTGTGACATGTCTCCATAGCTTTAATGTTCAAAAAGCTCTTTATTGTTCTCATGTCTGTGCTGCAGCACCCCTTTTCACCCCTGTATGAAACCAGAGCCCAAGTCTGCTCTTATGGTTTTAGTTGGCGGTTCTGTTGTGATTTGGCTCAACCGGCTTAGACATGTCCCGCCCCTTACCATATCCACGTGGCAATGTGTTGGAGCGGCCAAACCAATAGAAAGCAGGAGTGTTACATAGTGATGTCACTATTTCTCAATTATTCTTACGTATTAAATTAAAAGGATGATAGATAGTAGTTTGGTTATACAGTGTTCACAGTATCAACAGCTTTAAGTTTGGAGAGAATATGTTTGCTACATAGTTTTGCACCAAACAGCATTTTAAAGAGTTTGTGGCCCTTAAAGTCTTAAGGCTCAGGGATTGAGAAAAGTTCTCCTAGGAACATATTGGATAAAATATGGTAATATAAAAAAGCTGTTAAGAGCATACCTTCTACCCCTTTACCAACCACACGGTCCCTCAAATCTTTTCACCTCAGCGCTCTCCTTCCATCCCATAATCCTTCGTAGACGGGGAGCCTTTTTTTCTGTTGCATGCTTCCCAGGGCTCTGGGAATAATTCACTCCTCAAAATGTCCGTACTTTGCCAGTGCCTCACACTTCTTCAAAAATCTCGCCTCAAAACTCATGTCTTCTACTCTCCTACCCGTAGCCCCCAAATCATCCATGCCCGTTGATAGTCTTTGTTGTCCTTGTTTGTTGTACTCCCCTAAAAAAACCTTCTGGGGTTATTCCATAGAAATGATCGGCTCATTGGTGTATTTGCTGAACGTTTTAAAGGGCCCATTGTCATGCTTTCCGGTTATTTACCCGTCCCCTGTGTGTTATGAAGTTTTTCTGCATGTAAACGGTGCTGCAGAGTCACAAACGCTCAAAGTACACCCTGTAGCGAGTAAAACTCTAAACACCAAAGAGAAGACCTGTCTATGCTGCCCCAGAACGCTCGTTGGGTTTCTCTTTTTCCCATTGTTTGCTTCCTGGGTTCTGTGACGTGTGAACACCCCAAATCAAACAACAAATGACCGGATTGGCCCAATGGACAATCGGCGGAGCCACCTCACTCACCAGGATCCCTTTGGCTAACTAACAGGGAGTCCCCATTGGACTTGCATAGAGCTCCCCTGAACTCTGGTAATAGACGATGTTGGATTGGCGGAGAAATGGCTCTCCGCAGACCCATTCTCTCAGCGCTCTAAACAGGGGTGCACATAACCTGGTCTCAAGGAGCACTGGAGATGTTGCTGGTGCGCATCCTTAAAAGAAATAAACCGTACCTTTTGAGGGGTACTTGACTTTATGAACGGGGGGGGGGGGGGGTAGGTGCTCTAGTGAGCACGCCATGAACTGTTCGCCGGAGCCTCGCAGCAGGGTTACGCCCCTACACACGGGCGGCGTGCTTTCGTTGCCGGCGGGTTAATGGGGGGCTGAAACGAGCACGACAACGCACGGTGCGCTAGTGAGCTCGCAGCGGGGTTACTGTGCGGAGCGCATAAAGCAGACCCTTCACGCGATAGCGAGGGGTACTGCGAGGGATCACAGATGCCGTCGCGCTCGCGGACGGATTATTAACACTAAACCTAAATGGCTCGCAAATGATACTTTGGCGGCCGTTAATATACCTGGCCGGCCCAACCAAGTAAAGTCTATGTGTGGGAAACCCTGCTATCTTACCAGTTCTTATGCAACTCGCAAATCTCTCTCTCTCTCTCTCTCTCTCTCTCTCTCTCTCTCTCTCTCTCAATGTTGGTACGCAAATGTGCTTTTTTCAAATGATCCGGTGGTCCTTTTTTGGCGGTGGGCGCACCTGCGCACCAGTTATGTGCAGCCCTGGTTATAAACCTTTTTCTTTCTCAATATCAAGCCACACTTATTGTTTTTACTTCGGCTGTGAGTGTTTGTGTGTGCTCAGGATGAGCTTCGCTTGTTCTCGCTGTATCACCGACCCGGAAACCTGTCCGCTCCTCGCAGCAACGGCGAGCAGCAACATCCCGACCAATCAGAGCGCACTGGGCTCACAGGGAGAAGGGAAGGGGGGGGCAGGAGCTCCAACAAGCCGTTTAGGACAGAGAGTGAATACACATACTACACAGAGATGCTGTATGAGAAACCAATGTGAGATTGGAACATTGCACAATATAAATCTATTCTAGTAGACCTCAACAATGGAATGTGATCAGTAGAGATGGCCGTGACGTGGGACCTTTAAAGCGCTTTTACTTCCAAGCACTGAATAGACAAAATAGAAGGAAGTTGAAAAATGAAAGCCACCACCAACACTATCTGAATATGCCCAGTAATTTGGACCCACTCTGAAATTGAATGTGCTGTTCCTTTTGCAAATGCTACACCTTTCCACCATAAACATCAGGATAGTAGTTTTCTTTTTTTCCCAACCCTCTCTTTTTATATTGTAAAGCGACTTTGAGTCAGAGAAAAGCAGTATATAAATACAATGTATTATTTAGAACTGAGGATCTTCCTCTGGATCCAAACGTGTCTCCACTGACCTGCGACTGAACCATAGATTAAAATCTCTAATTCCAGTTTACTAAAGTGAGAGTCAAACACTTTAGTAAGTGCAGTAAATGATCTTAATGCATGAATGGAGGCGAAGAAGCATGCGATGCAGAGTGGAGAGAGGAGAGAGGAGAGAGGAGAGAGGAGAGAGGAGAGAGGCCTTCTACACACACTTGTGAATTTTCTCACTTGCATCACGGCTAAAAGTAGAGCAGGCTTTTTCTGTTGGATGACGTTTGTTATGGAAAAGTTAACATGGTTTTTGGGTAGGAGGCTAAGTGCTAAGTCTGGAAGATGTAATGCAATATGTGTCATTAGCAAATGTATTAATAACAATAACTTAAGTTGAGCTAAACCGTAATTTAAGTGAGTTTCTAAGAGTTCTTTTTGGGGGAATTTGAAGTTTCCCCCCAGAACACTTTATGTAAATAACTTTTAATCAGCTATACTGGTATATGGATGATAATTAAACTGTGCAAAAATAATCATTATTTAAAGGGGACCTATCAGGCAAAATGCACTTTTTGATGTCTTTTATACATAAAGATGTGTCCCCGGTGTGTCAGGGAACTCATGCAGCGTCAGAAAATAAAACCCTCTCTCTTTTCCTCCGTACCCAAATCTCTAAAAACGGGGGAACAACGGAGCTGATCCAGATTTGCGTCCGATATGACGTAATATCTGAAATGTGGACCCACGGGCCAATCAGAAACGTTGCTATCAGAAACAATGCCCGACTGTTTTGGACGTAATATGGTCGGTGTTTACATTAGCATGGCTAACACTCAGAGCTAACCTGTACTGGAGAGCATGTGTGTGAAGAAGCAGGAAGTAAAAAGGAACTCACCTTGTGGTATAACCGGCAAGAGAGAAAGCCTTTGAGCTCCATACTGTTTCAGAGATAATCCTTGATAATCCATGATATGGCGTTTCATCACGGCAGCATTTAGTTTAGACAGTAGCTGCCGCCGGTCGCCGCATGAGGCTCAGACCCCTCCTTTTTTAAAGCTGTATAACCCAAATCAGCACTTTATAGAAACAGGAAGTGAAAATAGAGGGATATAGGCATGGCTAGAATGGTGTGAATCTGTTTGGGTATTTTGGAGCAAAACACTTCATTAGACATGTTTTTTATATATTTTTATTATCTGAGACCTAGTCGCTTCTGATTCCAAAATATTAATCGTACTTTTGTATCTTTTCTAAATATTCTATTATGACAATTCTGTTTTTTCATGTTTACCAATTTTCTTGATCTTTCATATGGTGGACGATATGCTTATGCAAGTGTTTGTTTATTACCATGACTCAGATTCCGCCTGAGAATTCTGAATACACAACCGGAAAACCTCTGTCCCTCCTCTCCTCTACTCTACACTCTCTCTCTGTCAACCACACTCTCGAACGTCTCTACATGCCATTCTGACACGATATCTGTCTCTTGCACTCCCCAGACTCCACCCTGTGTACTCTCTGCACTGAGCCAGTTAGTTCATCAACCAAGCCTGTTAGACGGTTGTCGGCTCAGATGCGATTCCTCTGTGCTTATTAACAGTCAACGCATGGACTGAAGTTCCCCCTAGGTCAACTAATGCGCTGTGATTTGTAGTCGACACGTTGAGATATGCGATCGGTTTAAGAGCATTCGATGAATATAACAGAAAGTGTATCTCGAGCCGGGATTCTTAAACTTACCTAGTCCTCCACCTTTAACATTTGAGAAGAATGTGTTAATGTTTTTGATTTTTATACATGTTTGTATGTCTTAATCGCTAAGTTGAAATTGTATTCTAGTGATCTAACAGCAAAACAACAAAAACATCGAGAAAACATGTTTACATTCACAAGATAGACGTTAGTTTGAATACGCTTTAAAACTGGGCGCTTGTGAAGCGATAATACATGTCTGTGAGATCTCCAAAGCTCTGAACTGTTAAGTTATAGAAAAAACTAAAAATCCCTTCTGTTATCCATTATGTCTCATCTCCCGCCTTTTGCTCATCCTTGTAAACTATTCAGAGAGGAGCAGGGAGGGCCGCGGAGGACAATACGTTTTCAGTCCACGACGGGTATAACACAATTAATTAGTGGTGGTTAAAAAAATGTTTTAATTTAACTGTGTTAACCTAGGCTATTGGATTGAGTCCCTCTAGTTTTTGTTAAACTGGCTCAGTGCATGTATAATCTGAGATATGGCTGTTCCCTAAACAGCAGGTAAACTAAGGGTTGACCTTGTAATAGTGTTGCGTTGCATGAGCTCCCTGAGAAGGCACCGTACAAGGGTAAGTAAAAGATTGTCTGACTAGTGAAGAAGGCAAGAGACGATAAACACAAAGAGTATCGCTGTGTACACAGAGAGAGACGATTAGAAAGTGGAAGACCAGAAGATGATAAGGGACGGAGTTGTTCAGGGGATGGATGTGAGTAAGATGAATCCTGTCATGTCTTTGAAATTGTCATTGTGTTGAAAGCTGTGCTAAATAAACTTGTTTGAACAAATAAAACAGTGAA
>NW_011351265.1:0-318 GCF_000735185.1 Notothenia coriiceps | reverse complement strand
TAAACTAAATACTGCCGTGATGAAACGCCATATCATGGATTATCAAGGATTATCTCTGAAACAGTATGGAACTCAAAGGCTTTCTCTCTTGCCGATTATAACACAAGGTGAGTTCCTTTTTACTTCCTGCTTCTTCACACACATGCTCTCCAGTACAGGTTAGCTCTGAGTGTTAGCGATGGTAATGTAAACACCGACCATATTACGTCCAAAACAGTCGGGCATTGTTTCTGATAGCAACGTTTCTGATAGGCCCGTGGGTCCACATTTCAGATATTACGTCATATCGGACACAAATCTGGATCAGCTCCGTTTGTT
>NW_011351264.1:0-8317 GCF_000735185.1 Notothenia coriiceps | reverse complement strand
TGCATTGCCCCCGGGCCGTCCGCCCGAATTCCCCTTTTTTGAACTCTGCCTTGCCCCCGGGCCGTCCGCCCGAGACCCGTCCTCCAGACCCCCTCCACCCACCCTGCTGGACTTTTGTTTTTTTGGGACGTCTGGAATCCGTCCCTTGAGGGGGGGGTTATGTCACGATTCTCATGTTATGTCACGATTATAGTTTTGTAGGTTTGGGTGTTTTTGCTGTTTTTCCATGTCATGTTGTCCTTTGGGTTATTGTCTGGTCCTTTTCCCTGTGTTTCCTCTTGTCATTAGTTTCCCTGGTGTGTCTAATTGTCTGATTATGTTCACCTGGGCCCCTGTGTTTTCTCCTCCCTCCTCACCTGTGTCTTGTTGTGTGATTGAGTCTTGTGTGTATTTAAGTTCTGGGTTGTCTGTCTGGCTTGGTCGGTTCGTCTTGTTCCCTGACTAGTTCTGCGGTGAGTGTTCTGTTTGTCATTGTACATATATCTCATAGCCTTGAAATAAAGGAAGTTTCAGTTTATAGCTGCATTTGGGTCCTGCTTGTTTCACAAACCGTGACAGATGGATAACAAAGAATATAAAGTAAGAGTTCTCTTGGCAGATAATATGGCAAGAATTAGCTTATTTATAAGAACATCATTTCATTTGACCATAACCCTACAAGGTCAAATACAATTTAAAAAAATGAAGTTCTATTATCAGACAAGGCAGAAATATCTCTTCATTTTGCCTAGGGATACATATTTCTACTAGACTACAACTTGGGTAACATTAGAATCGTATGATTCTTTATATTGCACAAAAGTTAACAATAGAAAAAGGGTGGATCAAATAATCATACATACAAAGTTTTTATTTGAAGAACTCAATATCTAGACCCCTTTGAACTGTTATTACATTACATGTTACTTGTTAGATGCTTTTATCCAAAGCGACTTACATACTCAATACTGTGGACAATCCCCACAGGAGCAATTTGGAGTGAAGTGTCTCAGGGACACAACGACATGCTGACTGCAGTGGGGTTTGAATCCCAACACCAAGGCTCTATCCACTGCGGCACACGCCTCCGTGTGTTATGAATGGAAACAACAGCTTCACATTGAACACATGATCAGAATGAGTAACAGCTTTTTGCTAAACTGATAACATTACAAAATAATGTAAGCCAGCTGTTTTTAGATCAGTTGTGCACCACAGTTACAACCTAGTGTATTCTTCACACCTATAAGAACAGGGAGTAATGCTGGCTCCTCATTATTGGTTACATTATAGAAGGGCACATCTGATTGGATGAATCACAGAGCCTCTCTGCGATGTCATTGATAGGAAGCTACATGTTAGGTTGTATATTATTAGTGTTGTCATAGTGCCAAAGCACCCCCCCCTCCTCTTAATAAGTCCTGGTCCAGATGTTCTCAGTTTGTAACAGCTCTCTCCTCTACCCCCCAGGTTCCCGATGTTGAACATGTCCTCCCCCAGCGAGCTGAAGTCTCCCTGTGTGACTCGTAACGGCATGGTGAAGCTCCCCCCCAGCCAGCCCAACGGCCTGGGCAGCGCCAGCATCACCAAGGGGACCCCCGCCGCCAAGAACCGCCTGTGCCAGTCCTCCTCGGTACCCTCCATCCTGCCCCCCCCGCCCTCCTCCCTGCCCTACCAGCACCACCACCACCTGGACGGCCCCGGCCTGCCCCACCCAGCCTCCTCTCTGCTGGACATGGAGCCCGGGAAGCCTCTGGTGGGCCTGAAGCCGTCCCTCCGTCAGCTGCCCCCCCTCACCCTCCCCAAGCCCCTGCTGCTGGAGCGCCAGCTGGTGCTGGACGAGAAGCTGCTGAACCAGCTGCTCTGGTACTTCACCACGGCCGAGAAGTGCATGCTGGCGCAGGTCTGCAAGACATGGCGCAAGGTGCTGTACCAGCCCAAGTTCTGGGAGGGGGTGACCCCCATCCTGCACGCCAAGGAGCTGTACACCCTGCTACCCAGCGGGGAGAAGGAGTTCGTCAGCCTGCAGGCCTTCGCTCTGCGGGGCTTCCAGTCTTTCTGCCTGGTGGGCGTCTCAGACCTGGACATTTGTGAGTTCATCGACAACTACCCGCTGTCCAAGAAGGGGGTCCGCTCCGTCAGCCTGAAGAGGTCCACCATCACCGACGCAGGGCTGGAGGTGAGTCCGGACGGGAAGAGGTTAATGGGATGTTATTCCCTCTTGCAGTCTCAGGAACATGCACTGGAGAAACTGAAACTTGAATTAAATGTATTATGTATATATATGTATATAAAGAGTATATATGTATGTATGTCAAGAGATTTCACGTAACTGTTAGGTCAGTTGAAAGCAATACTATGAAGTTTAAATACAAAATATTAAGTTCAAGTTAATAGTATTACTTTGAACTAACCTAACACAGTTATGTGAAATCTGTTGATATTATACATTTAATTAAAGTCAACATTTCAGTTGTTCTGCGAGGCCTCAGCATAGACTATATATAAATAGCAACAGTGGCAGCCCTGGTCAGGAACACTTGAACAGAACCAAAATATTCTTCTTATTGGAGGAGATAAATATATGTCCTGCTTTCTACTGCAACTGCAAACTTGAAAATGTTGTATCATTTCTATTTACTCTATGGGGTCTGATGTTTGAAAATGTGTTAAACAAATGTTTAAATAGACATTGAGCAGAACATATCTGTGAGAGTATCTACACCATAAATAGATAATAGGCCATCTGTTGGAATTAACAACAATAACCTTAAGTAAACTCACCTACCTCTCTCAGTGCTATGGTACAAAGGCACAGAGAGGTGAAATGACCACTAAGACTTGACTGCAGAAAAAGGCAGTTTTAAAGAAAATACTCTTACACTGTACAAACAGTAACATGAGAGAAATGACAGCCATGACAGGTACCAGCTTATTATTGCTCTGAAAGAACACATCTGTTTAGTGAATCCATACTGCAGTTGGTAACAGATTAGTGCTCTGGCAATTCTTCCATCATGTCTCTATGCTGCCCTATAGCTTCACTTGTTCACACAGAAACTCTTCACTCATGCTCCATACTTTATTACTTAATTTGTGTCAATTATCTTTCACTTTGCCTGTTTCTCTTCACTTTCTAAACAAGCCTCTGTTTCTTCTTACAAACAAAACTGAAACGTTGATTTCATAGGAAGTGTATTATGTCAACAGATTTCGTTGGTTAGTAATTAGGTTAGTTTGGAAGCAATAATAATAAGTTGAACCTGATCATTTGTATTTCAACTTAATATTATTGCTTTCAACTAACCTAATATAGTTATGGGAAATCTGCTTACATAATACATTTAATTACATTCAACCTTTCAGTTTTTTCAGTATAGACCTAAAATATTGTTTTGAGTGTCACCGAGCCAAGATATACATGTATTGCAAGAGAAGAAGAAATCACCTTATGATTTAAAAAGTGTTAGTATGAACACAAACCGTGAGAGATTGTTTTAATAATGGATTCACAGCTGTTGAAAAATGTTCCTTATGAGCCAATAAGATATAATTCAATAGGTTATTTCAACACAATATGAACTGATCTCCAGGTCAGGTCTTCACTAGTGGGGGGGTCAGAGGAAGACAGACAGTCAGTCAGTCAGAGTTTTGGTTCAGCTTTGTTCTAATAGTCTCTGAATGAATGCTTTCATATTCGATTGCTGGAAACACAGAGGCTTGATAGTGTTTCTCAGATGGCCCTTCATACCTGCTAGGCTAGGCTGCTATTCTGGGATGAGTGGATGGTTGCCATGGTGAAAGCTGCATGATCTACAGTATATATATGGACTTCCCTTTTGCAGGGTTCAGCGTGTGCACTACCGTTTTGTTGCATCTTAAACTGGAGAATTCCATTTGTGAAGAATTAAAGCAAAATAAAAATAGTATTCTAAAATAAATGTAGGCTTTAGTTTGATAGTATTGTAGAATAGGTGTCCGTGCTCAGAGAGTATACTCAAAGTGTTTAAATACAAATGTTATTTAATCCGGCTTCTTTTTACAAAAACTATTTATTGCAAATAATGAAAATGTTATTCCAGCAGTTTCTGAGTCAGGCCAGACACAGGCCAGAGCCAATGATGTGTTATGTATCTGACTGAGGGTCATTTGATAATAAATGACAGAAAGATCTAAAAGATGATGACATTAGAGGAATACATCATTGTGTGTTCAGATGCAACATGTTCTGTTACCAAAACACACTGTACTAGAACAGCTCACATGTTACATTGAGAAGAATGCTCTGTATCAGTATAATGACTGAATCCTGTCACACTCACAGCTCTGCTGCTCTGTTCTCACATCCATCACTGTCTCATTCATCTATTTAGTACATTGTTTGCAATTGATGTTAAACGACCATACATTTAACATTTCCTCTTTATATTTCAAAGTTAAAGCTTAACCGAATCTTTCTTTATGTGCTGACTCTGGATAATTGGACAGAGTGGTAGAAGCTAGATAACAGAGGTGACCCCTGACCGTACCATTGGAAGACAACTATTTCCCCCCTGACTAAAACCCAGACCTCTGCAGCTTCTCTGATTGGCCAGGTACCGTCTCTCTCCCGCCAGCAAGTCTCCGTCACTGAGTATTTGATCTTGTGTCCAGGTGATGTTGGAGCAGATGCAGGGCCTGATGCACCTGGAGCTGTCGGGCTGTAACGACTTCACGGAGGCCGGGCTGTGGTCCAGCCTGAACGCCCGCCTCACCTCGCTCAGCGTCAGCGACTGCATCAACGTGGCGGACGACGCCATCGCTGCCATCTCTCAGCTGCTGCCCAACCTGTCCGAGCTCAGCCTGCAGGCCTACCATGTGACCGACACCGCCATGGCCTACTTCACCGCCAAGCAGGTAGAGAGAGCTACTGATCACATCCACTCACTGAGACCTGTGTTCATCAAGGGATCTGTTTTAAAGATGAATAACTATACCTATCCAAACATCCACCCCTATCACAATTACAGTGATGGAAAGTAACTAAATACATTTACTCAAGTACTGTACTTAAGTAATTTAACTTCAACTGAGTATTTTCATTTTATACTACTTTATACTTCTACTCTACCTCATTTGGAAGCAAAAGCTGCACTGTTATTCCACTACATTTCATTTACAGATTTAGTTACTAGTTACTTTAGAAATTCCGAGTTTGACACGCATTATTTAGGGAGAAACTGTTGGTAAAGATTAAACCATCCAACATTATATTTAAGCAACTAAAACCATGAGTGGGGAACAGAACATTAATTGGCAGCAATTTTGTTAAGACGTTTTTTGTTCAAAAATATTTCACAGTTCAACGTATAGATTTGCTGCTTTTGCTTTCAAATATTATTATTTTTAAATGTTTCTGCAATGAGAACCTTTACTCCCTGTACTTTACTTAAATACTTTTACTTAAGTACTATTCTCCATGCAGTACTTTTACTTAAATTTAGTTTTTTTCAGGTGTGGTATTAGTACTTTTAGTCAAGTAAAGAATCTGAATACTTTTTTCACCACTGAATAATGATCCTAGCTAACCCACTGGGAGAGGAACTGGTGATGTTGCAGTCACACTAACTCGTAGACATAGAGTGCTGCAGTGCTGACTGACCTGAGAGTTAGCATTGCCATGGCGGCCTCCACCAAAAACAGTTGGATTTTTGTCCAGTGTGGAACTACACAGAGGTGGAAGAAGTACTCAGATGTACGTAAAGAAGCAATACTACAGTGTAAAAATACTCAGTGACAAGTAAAAGTCCACTATTCAAAATGTTACTTAAGTAAAAGTAAAGGTATTAAAAGTATAATTTGATGCTAATAAAAGTATTTGCATCAAATTATACTTTAAGTATCAAAAGTAAAAGCACTTTTTCTGCTGAAGGCGCATTAGATCACCATACTTTTTAAATGATTGTATTATAATTATTAATTTATGTTGCACCTGGTAAATCTGGGTTTACTTGAATTACTTTATACAATTTATATATAAGTATATTATATGGCAATACTCTAGTAGCCTACATATAAAAAATGAAGAGAGTAAAAAGAACAACATTTTCTACAGAATGAAGTTTAGTAAAGGTATAAAGTACAATAATGTGAAAAGTAAAATTATTTAACCTGAAGTATATATACTTGAGTAGTATATGTACTTAGTCACTTTACTCCACTGGATTTACACTTAGTGTGATGGGTCATAATGAAGCTGCTCCATATTGCCTTCAATGAGCTTTATTTGAACTAACCTAAACTAACCTCCGCCTGCAGGGCTACACCACCCACACCCTGCGGCTCCACTCCTGCTGGGAGATCACCAACCACGGGGTGGTGAACATGGTGCACAGCCTGCCCAACCTGACGGCCCTCAGCCTGTCCGGCTGCTCCAAGATCACAGACGACGGCGTAGAGCTTGTGGCTGAGAACCTGAGGAAGCTCCGCAGCCTGGACCTGTCCTGGTGCCCCCGCATCACCGACATGGCCCTGGAGTACATCGCCTGTGACCTGCACAAGCTGGAGGAGCTGGTGCTGGACAGGTTAGTGTGCGGCTGGGGCTCTCTGTGAGCAGACTGACAGGGACATTTCAAAGGCTCAGGTTCGGATTAGTTATTTGCACCCATAGGTAGATTTGGTTTACAGATAAAAGAAAAGGGATCCATTGTGACACACATTCTAAAACAACACAAACAACAGACAAATCTCTATAAAATAACACCCTGCTCAATCACATTTAAAAACCACTAGTACAAACATCAGCATTCCAAGGAAGTAAATCAATAAATAGGCATCTGTGTGACTCTGCTACAACTTGTTCATTTGTGCGATAGCTGCCAGAATACAGCTGTTTTTATACCGCTTTGTTCAACACTTTGGGACAACAAACCTCTGGCCGGAAAGGCGAAGCTTAAACTCTGCACTTGTAACTTTACATTCTAAAACTGTAACTCTAAATGCTATTAGTGTAGAATGGTGTGAGAAGCCACAAACTGTAAAAGTCTTGAATAGAAGACTTTTTTTTCTTTTTTTTATAATTACTAACAGGGGTAACAGGAGTCCCCCTTTAACTCTCTAATAAAAGGCATTGACTGTCAACTCAATGCCTTACAGTAAGAAAGCTTTCTGGTGAAAATAGTATTTGATTAAAGTAAGCCATAATATATTCAGAGCATTCTGCACTTGCATCAAGTTTGGATATTTGACGGCTTTAGAGCCAGTGAATCTATATATTTGGAGCTGCATTAAGCAGGGTGAGCCTTAAAAGTTGAGTTTAGTTTGGTGCAGGGCTGTTGTCAGGACCAACTTTAGAACAAGACCAAAGCAAATCCTGTTCAAGAACACACCAGGCAAAAGTGTTTCACTCTGGCTCATCTGAGAGAAGACTAGTTATGGAAGTTGCAAAACATTTAAAAGTGTAAGAAAATAACATGTTTCTCCTTAGTGAGTCGGTGTACAGGTGTACAGTAGATAATGAACATGGTCCTGAGTGGAGTACGTTGATATTTACATGCTGTATAAGTTAGCAACAATTGCAAATTGGAGCACATGCAGTCTGTTAAAATAGTGTGTGTGTGTGTGTTATGTCTCATTTCATTAATCAATAATGACGTGTGTATTGTGTGTACTTTCAGGTGTGTGCGGATCACAGACACCGGGCTGGGCTACCTGTCCACCATGTCGTCATTAAGGAGCCTCTATCTGCGCTGGTGCTGTCAGGTAACTCACATGATATCATAATGGTCACTATGACTCCACAAGATTCTGAAAAATTATTTTACAACATGCACACATTTGTTGCAATAAATCTTCAAAGTATTAATGATGAACTAATATCAAAGTTATACGTTTGTTTTTGCTTCTTAAGTTGTCAAACAAACAGTTGGGGTTCTCATATGGTGTGTGTGTGTGTGTGTGTGTGTGTGTGTGTGTGTGTGTGTGTGTGTGTGTGTGTGTGTGTGTGTGTGTGTGTGTGTGTGTGTGTGTGTGTGTGTGTGTAGGTTCAAGATTTCGGTCTGCAGCATTTGTTTGGGATGAGGAGTCTTCGCCTACTGTCTCTTGCAGGTATGATTTATGTTTACAGGCTGCACCCTATAGAGAGCTGCAGGAGTGAGTCCTCAAACCTGGATATGAGTTAGCATTTTAGCGTCTTAAAGTCAACCTTTCTTTGGAACATGTTTTCGGTTGTTATCCTGAAATAAGGTCTGTGGTTAACACACAACCCAGTCTCACAGCATTTCGTGTTATAGTCACGAAATTAATTTAATCTATTGATTCGTGTTCACCAACACGATTTTCCCCTTTTTTTCGTGTCACA
>NW_011351263.1:12094-15355 GCF_000735185.1 Notothenia coriiceps | reverse complement strand
TGTTATTTATTGAGCTTTAAAACAAATGAATAATGACTCTATATAATCATATATAAGAATAAAACACGGAGGACGGAGATCTCTTTTTCTCCCCCTCTTCTCCCAGCTGCAGCTTAGCAGCTGATCTCAAAGTACGCTCCCCTCTCCTGCAGGGGGGCGTGGTCAGCTGCAGCTCACAGAATCATCCCCCTGCAAAAACAGGACTGGAAAAGAGCAAATAGAGCGAAATGAGGCGTGGCTAAAATGCAGGATCTGTTTGGTATTTTGAAAAAAAAACTTCACACACATGTTTTATATAGGTATGGCCCTACAATATATGTTTCAAATATAGCATGATAGGTCCACTTTAATATTATTGCTTTCAACTAACCTAATACAGTGATGTGAAATCTGTTGACATAAGACATTGAATCAAAGTCAATGCTTCAGTGTTTTCAGTGTAGGTTAATACGAGTGAAATGGTTCCATCCATCCCTAAAAGTCATATGATGATTCACTGTTATCTATATTCATCTTGTCATGAACTGTGTGAGATGCAGAAATCTGTCATCATTCTCTTTCTCCTCCTCCTGGTGTTTTGTCTTTCCTCCTTCAAACATATCCGCCCGTCCTCTAGACACAGTCTGATCACGCTCGGCCTGATGCTCTTCCTGGAATAGCAAAAATGTTTATGAATACTAATGAGGCCGCAGCTCAGGTCTACGTCACTGAGGGGATGTGTTGTGTTTGCTGCGTGAGGCACACCAGGAAGATGCTTGTATCTGCATCACTGACTGTTATTAAGCATTGTTACACGGCTTAGTTGAACACTCGATTCTCATTGGTCAATTTGGACATTCCAGAGGTCGGTTAATTTTCCCTAACAGAGCGCTGCTAAGGATAACAGACCGTTGCTAAGGATAACAGACCGTTGCTAAGGATAGCAGACCGTTGCTAAGGATAACAGACCGCTGCTAAGGATAATCAAGGGAATATGTGCAGTCATATCAATCAGTAGAAAGAAGTCCGGTTAATTTAACGTCAGCTGTGGAAAACAAACATTAGATTTCATCCATCAGAAATGGAATTGTTTTTGTATATTCATTTTTATATTTGTGTAGAGCACCAAACTTTGTGTTCATGATTTCTAAACTGTCCCAAGTAAATAAAAGAAAAAGACCGTTAGAGGATTTAGCAGTAGAAGAAGATGGAGAGGAATTAAACACTAAAAGGAACAGCAGAAGAAGACAGACAGGAAGTCAACTCTAACAGGAAAACAGTATTGGCTCTGGCAGTGTTTAAAGACTGGTTAATGGAAAATGTGAACAGACTTGGACAGTTACAGAAAATCTCGATTTTAATTACGATGCTGTCACCGCAGTTCCTGATGTTGGTACGCAGTGGAACGGACTATTTGATCTCAGCTGAAGCAATACAATCATATTGCATCTTATTGTTTTATAGGAGTTTTTAAAGGAAAACATCTCTGTTAGTCGGACTTCTGGGTCCACGGAGGACATCTGAAAAATGCTTCCTGTCTTGAATCCTGAGATAGCGTCAGGGCAGCTCAGATTGTGTGCACAGAACTCAGACCTGGCAATAACAAACACTCTGGATAGCAACTGATGATGAAAGCTTAACCCTGTGGTGAAGCACGAACACAGAAAGTAAAACAATTTTAGGATTTATACCTGGGTCTATCAATGAATGATTCATAGGCAGAATAATACTTTATCTCTGTAGGGATAAATGTAGTATAACAACATGGGTCTTATTTAAGTCGTAATCTCAAAGTAAAAGAGGCCCTATTCTGCTTTTTGGGGGTTTTCAATTTCATGTAGTATAATATAGGATTTAGTGCATGTAAATGGTCTGCTAAGGCTAAAATCCCTGTGTTCCCTTCAGAGGGAGTTTCTCTCCCACACACTCGCCTGAATTATCTCCATTGGACTCCTTTGTTTACTTACTGACCATAGTGACATCACTTATGCTCCTATTGGCTAGCGCTCGAACACATTGTACTGTATAGGCTTAGGGGCGGGACATCTCTAAGCTGTTGACCAATCACAAGCAGACTGGGCTCTGGTTTCAGACAGAAAAAGCATGGAGACATGTCCCAGAAGAGACACTACATACTGATATGCACCTGAACATCAGCAGGAGAGGACTCTTTAAAGTAGAGACACTACATACTGATATGCACCTGAACATCAGCAGGAGAGGACTCTTTAAAGTAGAGACACTACATACTGATATACACCTGAACATCAGCAGGAGAGGACTCTTTAAATTAGATACACTACATACTGATATACACCTGAACATCAGCAGGAGAGGACTCTTTAAAGTAGAGACACTACATACTGATATACACCTGAACATCAGCAGGAGAGGACTCTTTAAAGTAGAGACACTACGATAAATGTTAAAACGTTGAAAAAAAGTATTAGAACCTGTATGACATAAACCACTATTTGACTTTTTTATTTCACAAAAAAAATTTTTTTCCTTTTGGACGCCACAAAAGGAGGTGTCTCTCCTCAGCGGAGACTCTTCGGTCAGACAGCGACGGCCTCCTCCAGGGCAGCGGGTCTTCCCTTGCGGGACGGCCGCGGGGTCCCACCAAAGGATTCCTGTAGCATGGAGATCCGGAACAGCGACGACCCTCTCTGCGGCCCTCCTGTTCGACCTCACACTCGACTGTCCCTCCTACTCAGATACAGCTACACACTTGCGACGAGTCCAACTTGGGTAGAGTCGCAAAAGGAAGGGAGGAGTCCGGCCCAAAATGTATGACACTTAGTGTGTGTCGTTCATGAGTCTAGGAGATACTTTATATCTTTTACATACTACTTACATCTCAGTCAGTGTTAGTAAGCAGGCGCCTCTACTTTATTGACTCACCGGTTCTCGGAAGGAACGGATAAGACGACTTCCGGGTTTGTAAAGAACGACCTACAAGTCCACGTATAGCATCATACATCACAGAGATGAAATTTCTCAGAGAAGAGGACGACTACAAGTCCGTACGATATAGCAATACAGATCACAGAGATGAAATTTGGCTCAGAGAGGACCGACTACGAAGTCGCACGTATAGTCATACATCACAGAGATGCAAATTTCTCAGGAGAGGACCCGACTACACAGGTCCGACGCGGTATGTCATACATCAACGAGAGATGAAATTTCCATCAGGAGAGGAACGACCTACAAGTCCGACATATAGTCATACATCGACAGAGATGAAATTTCTCAGGAAGAGGACGACTACAAGTCCAC
>NW_011351263.1:0-8343 GCF_000735185.1 Notothenia coriiceps | reverse complement strand
ACACACACACACACACACACACACACACACACACACACACACACACACACACACACACACACTGGATCACCTTGCACTACAAACGAATCATTAAAACGCTATCAGCCAGCAATGCACCTTATGTAATGCTGCGGCTGTTCAATTTTGAATTGAATTCTGTAATCTCACAAGGCCGAAGGTGATGTGCACTTCTTATGTTGGTGTTATTCCTGACATACAAGTTGTACATACCAGACTTAATTTAAATCAGGGTGAGCACTGAAACAGTTGTACAAAGTATTCTGTTACATGCAGGGCAGTGTGCAGGATTTTGTAAATACTGAGGTCCACAATCAGGGGGTCCAGGTGCTTGAAAATCTTTTGATTCCCCTTCTCTACATTATGTGCTTTTGAAGTCATGTGGAGGGTATATATCATGTCACTGGGCGTGAATGATCTTTGAAGTAGTTATGCATGAGACTCAGGTTGAATGTTTCATGAAGGATCCACATTATAATCTGGACATGCAGAAGAGGCTAACATGATCTACTCTTTGTTCACTACAACTCCTCACTTGTCGTAGCTTACAGTGTTCAAGGAGCTTGAGATATATAGCTTTGGACATTGATGGAAGATACATCTGATTGTTTATGAAGGTCAATAATACAGCATAGAATAGAGCAGCTGTTTGGTCTTGTTTTCACATAGGAAACATAAAGGGAAGCATTTGTATACTTGAATGGTACTGTGTCTGGTCTATATGAAACAGAAACTAAAATATTACATTGAAACCCCCTTGCATCAGTAGAGGACAAACCCATTGTCTGTCCATGTGGGGATTTCTCCCAGTTTGTTCAGAATCAGGTCTCCTCAGTCTTTACATGTTTTAAGAACTTTGGGCTTTCAGTCGTCCTCTATGACGTTTGTATCCAGTTTGCCTGAGCCTTAAATGTGTACTTTCAGGGGAAAGGATTTTCATTTTAATGAGCTATGTGAATGCTTCGGACAGAGTGTAGCTGTCAAATGTTCTGACCAAAGTAATCTCCCTATCTTTCTGTCTGGAGTCCAAATGCTATCACACTCAGATAGGAGGACATATTATTTTCAGTCTTTCTGTTTCTGTTGTATGTTGGGTAGTTTCCTCTCAGTTGTTGTCAGCTAACTAGCTGCCTCGTTAGCTTGTCTAGCTTCTTCTTTTGGTTGCTGTTCTTCCCTCAGAATGAGTTAGGTTTTATAAATGTTTCTTTGTCCGTGCACTTTTATCTCCTTTGGGTCTTCTAGTGTGAAGGTGAGGAGTTTTCCCCACTGTTGCATCAGCCATGGTGCTCTTCTTCATTGTTGATTAGCATGCTAGTTAGCTTAGCTGTGTTAGCTTGTCCTTGGTTCTTCTTCTTCTTACACTTTTCTTGTGATTTTGTGGGGCCTTTTATCTCCAAACGTTATTGTTGGTTGTCCTCTTATGTCCTTTTCTCCAAGTTATTATTTAAAATGTCCAGGTTTATCTAATTTTAAAACAGCTTGTATATTTGACGAGCAGAGTTGGGTGTAACGCGTTACTGTAATAATATTACTTTTGTCGGTAACTGAGAAGTGTAACGCGTTATAAAATCAGTCATAATCACACTGACAGACAAGAGGGGTTTCCGCCGCAGGTTTATATGTACGTAATCTGCGCGACTTGCAAGTGCACATCTCCAAGGGCAGTGCTGCATAAACATGGCTGAGTCAGCGGTAACTTTCGAGGGGTGGAGGTACGCCCATTATTTTGAGTTCGTCCGAAGAATAGACAGGAATGTGACGGTGAGGTGCAAACTGTGTCCAGGCCAGAAGCTGTTATCCACTGCTGCAAACACCACGTCAAACCTCAACAAGCACCTGCAAAGAACACATGCTAAGGTGAAGCTAATAGCTAAGGACACCCGAACCCAGAGTGAGGATGTTGTGAGTGCGCCGCCGCCGACTCCGAAGCAGCCAGCAACAATTAGAATTTGGAGGACCGGTAACCAAAGCAGAGATGGACAGGCTTGTAGCATCCTTCATAGTAGAGGACATGTTGCCCATTTGCACAGTGGAATCACCATCGTTCAGAGATATACTGCGCAAAATACAAATCGCAGGAGACAGAGGACAGCCATGGTCAGATAGGAAAACATTCAGGAGCTATCTGGTTCAGTCTTATGGAAACTGAACTAAAGAGAACATTTGAAACTTTCGCAGTCTGCGTGATCTGCCTGTAGGGAGGGGCGGGCCGGACCTGCGAGTTAAGTAACGAGTTACTTTATGTAGAGAGTAACGAAGTAGTGTAATATATTATTATTTTTTAAAGTAATATGTAATATATTACTTTTTTTTAGTAACGACCCCATCTCTGTTGACGAGTGGGTTTTTCCTAGTGAAATTTAAATTTTGTCTTTTGTATTTTGCAGCAGTGGTTTTGCTCAATCCCTGTTTTGGTGAATCTGTTTGTCATGTTCTCTGAGTTTTATCAACAAATTGCAAAGTTCTTCATTATATTACTCAGAGCAGAACATCTTGTTCAATATCTCAAATGCAACCGTACCCGCTAACAGAGGAAATAAACAAATGCTGTCATTCTTTCAGTCTGAGTACCGAGAGGCGTCTGCCGGCTTCTTGCTTTGAGCTGAGTGCCACTTTTCCATCTAAACAAATGCGACATTTCCAATAGACATCCTCTGCTGGAGCCGACGTTTTACAGCCCACCCTTCAGACTAATTAAAGGACCTGTTTTGTCTCATTGGATTTGTTCCTTTTGGGATAAAACATGTTTCGAGGATGCATCTCAAAATGCTGTTGTCCAGCTGAGAAAAAGACAACACTTCCACTAATGATATCGTACTTCTCCCCTGTGCTAAAAGGCACTCAAGAATAATTCCTTACAGAGATTATTACGGTTATCAGTGCCTTCTAAATCAGTAAGAAATCACTGACAAAAGGAACTGCTGTCTGATCTTCAAACACTAAAGCTAAGGTAATGTTACATTTAGCCACAAAAAGCGACGTTGTTAATGTTTGGTAAAGTGTTTATGTTGAATGAAACCTTCAAAGTGCACTATTCATATTCCTACTACTACATGTAATCTGTGCACAAAACAAGTAAAATAGTCCAAACCTTTTTGTTGAGAGTAACAGTAAATCAGGGGTGTCAAACTCAAGGCCCGTGGGCCAAATCCGGCCCGTGACCTCATGTTACGTGGCCCCACAAGATCTTGCAAAGAATATTATATACAATACAATCGGTGTAATTGTTGAATATTTGCTTTCAAGTATTTGCCCTAGACTTCTGCGTTCAGACGTAGTTATTTATGAAGTTATTACCAGAACTGATAATAATCCAATGCAGAGCCAATAATGTGATATGATGCATTATTTAATATATATTATGTATTTATATATGTATTTTTATATAGAGAAGCCAGGTGTGAGCAAATCTGTCATCAACGCAAAGGGGGCTCATTTGAAGAATCTAAAATAAAAATCATATTCTGGATTTTTTAACACTTTTTTCTTTACTAGATAATTCCATACATGTTCTTTCATAGTTTTGATGTCTTCAGTATTAATCTATAATGTAGAACATTATTAAAATAAATAAAAACCTTCGAATGAGAAGGTGTGCATACTTTTGACTGGTACTGTATATTTATATAGATACAACCGGCCCTTTGAGTGCAACCATAATGCTGATGTGACCCGCCATGACATTGAGTTTGACCCCCCTGCAGTAAATGCTTGACTAGATTCACAGGCGCTTCTCATTTAACTCTCGCAAAAAAGCAGATAAGTATTTTCCCAAAAATGATGATTTTTACATTACATTTCATTTAGCTAACTTACAATTACCAATTACGGGGACATCCTCCTTGGAGTAACTACAGTAAGGGCTAAGTGCCTTACTCAAGGGCACACTAGTGGTGGTGTTCCAGGCTGGATTTGAACACACAACCTTCCGGTCTTCAGCCCACCTCACTATCCATTAGACCAACACTACCCGATTTACTACTTAAATAAATGTTATTAAAGGTCATCCTAGAGGTCCTTACTTTATTCAGTAAGGTTGTTTTAGCATTTGAACAAAGCAAGGCAAGTTTATTCATATAGCACTTTTCAGCACGCGACAATTCAAAGTGCTTTACAAAACAGATTAAAAGACTTTTTAGGAATAAATGCAGTAAAAACACACATAATGGCATTTTACAACAGGCATTAATCAAATAAACACAACAGGTACAATACATGTTTAAATGGAATACTGTAATGTGAATATGAGGAGCTCAATTAAACGCAGCGGCAAAGAGATATGTTTTTAGTCTCGATTTAAAAATAGTAAGCGTTTCTGCGGACGTGCATGATTTGGGTAGTTTGTTCCAGAGCGTCGGGGCATAACAGCTAAACGCTGCCTCTCCATGTTTTGTTCTTACTCTCGGAACCGATAGCAGACCCGTCCCAGAAGACCTGAGGCACCTTGATGGCTCGTCATTATGTAGGAGATCAACAATATACTTTGGTCCTAAACCATGTAGTGATTTAAAAACTAGAAATATAACTTTCAAATCATTTCTTTAACCGACTGGAAGCCAGTGTAGAGATTTCAGAACCGGACTGATGTGATCCACTCTTTTAGTGTTAGTGAGGACTCGAGCAGCGGCGTTCTGGATCAGCTGCAGCTTTCTGATGGAGGTTTTTGTGAGCCCTGTGAAGACACTATTGCAGTAGTCGAGTCTACTAAAGAACAAAACACAAATATGTTATTTATTTTGTTTCTCAGTATTACTGGATGCTATAGATGACGTTAGAAATCCTTGAGTCAAACAATTGCCAGAGTTAGAATAGTTTAATAAATCATGGGCTGAGCCAAACTATGTCCTCTGAATTTTCTGTATTTTAATTAAATAGTAATATTAAAACTATTAAAATCTGCCCAAAATCCTAATCGTGACTCTGCAGATCGACTTTGCAGTTTCTTCAACATACTGGATGAAACCCTCTGACCTACACACTGGCAGATCTCAGATATTTGTAAATGCAGGTTAGAAGATGAATAAACATTTGAAAAGCAGAACAACATGTTTCTTCTGCTGCTCGCGTTTTCTCACAATTTAACATAAACACCGAAAAGGCATAGATGAAACAGACTGACTGTCTAAATGCCACCTTCTTTAAATGCCACATCGGGTTTTTGCACAAGCCACTGCAGGTATTCTTTATCACCACTTCTTTCACCTTGCCTGTATGAAGGCACTGCTTTCAGCCTCTTTTCTCTCCTGGACATCATCATTTTAGCATTCATTATCTAACCTTGACACTTTCTCCATCTAAAATTGAGATATTTGAAGAGATTATAAAGTGATAGATGCCTCTGAATGGATGACCTTGTTTTCAGACTTCCCCTTCATCCATCAGCTCGTGACAAACAAATTGATATTGATTGTTCAAAAGTTGCTTTAAGGGAAAAAGGCTCACAATTCCACCATTAATTAATAAAGTGACTGGCAAGTTCAGGAAATCATTTCAAGGTCCATTACTACATAATAATGTAACATCAATCCTGATTTTGTCTTAAGAGCCACAGAAATGTTTCTCTGTCAATCGGATTGACTGTGATGTTGATAAAAGGCAAAAGGTACAATACAATAGACGAGCACAGAGGAGACAAAAGGGCACGGGTTTTTGTTACTTTTGAATAAATATATGCCAGGAATAACTACTTATGGGACCGTTTTATATTAACATGTATGTATTTAAAACAAACCCATGACTGAGGTTGGTTAAAACAGGGGTTCCCAAAGTGGCGAGATAATTACAAAATTAAAATTAAAAAAAAAAAATTATAAAAAAAAATTGATTAATTTTTTTTATAATTTTTTTTTTTTAATTATTATTAATAATAACATTTGCATAGACATTTTCAGGGGCGGACTAGCCATCTGTATAATTTCCCCGCAACGAGGCTCCCCCTTGACAATGCACTAGCGCAGTGTTTGTGCGGAAAACTGAAATTAATTCACTAGCATCCCCCCCCCCCCACGTCGACCAGGGGACTGTTATCTTGGGGGTCGCGGGCTGAAAAGTTTGGGAACCCCTGGGTTAAAACACTGCTAAATAAAACGTAATAATGATACAAGCAACGAAATGAAGTTTATTTCTGTCAAATGAACTGACACAGATGTCCTGTCTTTATCGTACCAAGGCATTCGGCACAAGGACTTACCGGGAAATAAGAAGATGCTGATATTGTATGGCTAAGATTTACTATTACTATGTGCCAAGAAATTAGTTTTATATTTGACATACCTTATAATGCTAAGGCACACAATTCTAGAAAGCATGGATGAAGTGTATTGTTTAAGATCATTTTTACAGTAAACATTTTTGTCATCCCTTCCGTCCCTCGCTCAAACATTACCATTATTTTACAAAATGTATTTTCTTGTTTCTTATTTTTAAAATCTGTCGCCCTCAAACTAAGAGGGCATCACTGATAGCACATATCTCTGACCTGATACCTTGATTTACTCAATATATCTGATCCGCAGGGCAGGCTGTGCGCAACACACATTTTAAGATTAGTAAAATAAAAAGCAAAAGCTCTATCTCAGGTATGTCTGTGCACGAGCCTAGCCTGCATCCTGTGGCAGCGTATGTATTGTTTTGCTGTGTGAAACCAATGAAAGAAGAAGTGCATTATGCTTTACTCACACTCACCATACAGACCACCTGCCCCTGGAAGCTTGGTGTCAGAAGTACTCAAGGGTTACACATTTTCAGTTCATAAGGCACTAGAAACACATTTTTTTTGCCATATTTGTTCATTTTCTTATTGTAAACCAAACCCTGAAAGCAGTGTCAGTATTTGGGAACATGGCAACAATATACATCTGGTTTTAGTTGTTTTTGTTCACCTTCCCACTAACTAATCTTGAGAATGGATTGCAGGGATTCATCCATAACTTCCCTTTTACGACTGCAGTGATTCTTCTATAATCCCTTGCTGTTATTACATGGTATGCAGTCAATTTGCTTCAGGAGTCAGATGCAGCCCTATTCTCACGTCAGCATTTCCTCTTTGCTGAGCTGGCTTCCAATGCATTTGATTAAAAAAATCTTTAAATAACCTACATTAAAGTGTTCTTGTATTAGCATCAGGTTCTGCATCAGAACAAAAAAGAAAAGGCTTTTCAAAATCAAGCTCTCTGTCTCTTGAGAGGGACGCGTTCAAAAGGCAAGCTGTCAGATTAAGTATAGCTGTTTTTTTCTCTCGCTAAAAATGAGTTATTGAGCTGTGTCCAAGTACCAATAAAAAGCAGTACACTAGTCCTCTATAAGCTAATCACAGAGTTGTGGAGGAAGTGAAAAGTCCTGGTTGACATTAAGCTGCTGCAGTCTGGGGTTTATCTAATCAGCTGTCCAGGTTGTGTTTGGGCTGCAGTGAGCAGACACTGATTCTTATTGATCTTATTAAAGGCGCTGCTTCACATGCTGCACTCCCTCCTGAGATTAAGCAGCTCTGTTTTCTACTGGAAGACAGGTGATATCTATATATATGTTGTGATATCAGTGTGTGATGTGCCATATGTTGTTCTATGGTGGTATTCATAATATATTTAAAGAGAACCTGTCATGCTTTTCGGGGTTTGCCCTTTCCTATAGTGTTTCCTTTAGGTTTGTGTGCATGTGAATGGTCTGCAAAGGCTAACATTCCTGAATTCCCTGAAAGTGTAGCCTTCCAACACGTGATAGGCTAAGGGGCGGGACATCTCTAAGCGGTTGACCAATCACAACAGAGCCGGCCAGCTAACCAATCAGAGCAAACTGGGCTCTGGTTTCAGACAGAGGGTGAAAAGAGGTGCTGCAGCACAGACAGTATGAGACAAATAAAGAGCTTTCTGAACATTAAAGCATGGAGACATGTAGAGACACTACATACTGATATACACCTGAACATCAGCAGGAGAGGACTCTTTAAAGTAGAGACACTACATACTGATATACACCTGAACATCAGCAGGAGAGGACTCTTTAAAGTAGAGACACTACATACTGATATACACCTGAACACCAGCAGGAGAGGACTCTTTAAAGTAGAGACACTACATACTGATATACACCTGAACATCAGCAGGAGAGGACTCTTTAAAGTAGAGATACTACATACTGATATACACCTGAACATCAGCAGGAGAGGACTCTTTAAAGTAGAGACACTACATACTGATATACACCTGAACATCAGCAGGAGAGGACTCTTTAAAGTAGAGACACTACATACTGATATACACCTGAACATCAGCAGGAGAGGACTCTTTAAAGTAGAGACACTACATACTGATATACACCTGAACATCA
>NW_011351262.1:0-2914 GCF_000735185.1 Notothenia coriiceps | reverse complement strand
ACGTTTCACATTGAACATGTGCTCTTTTATTAAATAAACTAAACGCCTATGTTATTTATCCAATGTGCATGTTTCAGTGTCCACAGCCTGGCGTATTCACATTCTCCCTCCGCTCTGTTTCTGAAGGGCGGGGCTCCGCTCCCCCCCCACACACACGCGCGAATGCACACACTCACAATCAGAGACAAGAGCGGAGGAAAGGAGGAGAACAACAGCTCTGCTGTCTGCCCGTTTGTGTCCCCCCCCAGTTTCAAATTCGTTTATTATTATTATGGGAGAAAATAAGTTTCTAGCTAAACGTAATTGAGAATGCAGTTTAGTTCTGTGGGAACGTAATTTTTAGGAGACAGGGTGTGTGTGTGTGTGTGTGTGTGTGTGTGTGTGTGTGTGTGTGTGTGTGTGTGTGTGTGTGTGTGTGTGTGTGTGTGTGTACGAGTCTCTTTAATCAATTTTTTCCACTCAAGCGTCCAATTTGCGTGACGGGTTCTCGTGGTAGCCAATCAGCAGTGAGGATCTCAGCCACTGTCGTTGAATCAGAAAACCAAAACATCAGCCGTTAGCTGTTAGCACACAGAGCTCACAGCTCCTGATATCTGTTCAGAAACTGGACAAAAGTTAAACATGTATAACCCACAGACTGTCTATGTCATGGTGAATACAGTCGCTGCTTTATTTCTGTCTTTAGGACGTTTTTGTGAGTTTGGACGGAGCAGCTACAGGTTAGTTTAGAAAGATCGATCCGATCTCCATTAAGAAAACACGCATTTTAAAAGGTTTTTCGCCTGCCGTCTTGTCTGCACATTTGTCAAAGCATTAATTCATGGTTTTCACTAACAGTTATCAGTATTTTGTTACTTCGGCATAATTTCAAACGTGTATTACAATTAAATCACGGTAAAATATTTTAATTTAGTTGTAGTTGGTTTCTTCCACAGTATTTACATGGATATAAGCCCCGCCCCCTCTCCAGCATGTCCTGTTTGAATGACAGGAGTAAACACAGCTGACAGCCGCGGTGAAACTCCAGCGATTAGAGCGATGAGAATATTCGCATCGCGTCCGGTGTGAACGCAGCATAATGCAGTTCAGAGACCAGACCACTGCTCTGTCGCTTTTAAAGCAACTTCGAGATCTCAACAGTGTGAGGGGCACAAAGGCGGCCGTAGGACACACAATTATTTGTTGGGCATGACGTTCAGACTGAGGGGCAACGACGGCCATGGCCGCCGTGAAATTCCTACCCTGGTCATCACGCATGACAATAGCGACATTTAGTTTAGCTGTGGTGATGCGCAGACATGACTGAAGTAGTTTGTTTATAGCCTAATAATTTTGTTGCAAAAATCATAAAGTGGTGTTCATACATGGTCTTATTTTTTCTGCAATAATTCTAAATCCAATGGAAAGATCCCTAATTATTTGTCGAGGGAGCCCTTGCCATGTTAACTTCCGTGTTGGCCTAGGAAAATCTATCATTACTGCACCACTCCATTAAGGAAGACTTTAACATCCCCATTACTTGATGATAAAGATATATATATATATGTTTTAAAGGTACCTTTGCTCCCTCCAGCGTGTGAGGGTCTTTCTGAAGTGCATTGTTCAGTCCTTCCTCTGTCGTGAATCCAACCCAACAGAAGCCTTTGTGGAACCCTGTTTCTTTATCCTGGTGAAACACACGCAATCCAGTAAGAAATTGCAGGGATGCTCAGAATGAAACCAAACGTTTTGATCTGTGGGATGGGTAACTCTCTCTGCATTTTGAAAACCATACTGAAGAAATTATGAAACTCATGGCTGCCTGTAAAGAATTAACATTTAAACATATAATATGTCTACATTTGAATAGTAATAAATGGATAGGAAAAATGTTCATTAGTAACAAATGGTTTTCTTCAGTAGTACAATTTCAAGAAGTTGTCTGTAGTTACATTCATCTATTTTGTCATTGCAAACTACACGTCTACAACCAAAACAAAGCTGCTTACAACCAGTGCTGCAAACAGAATCAAAGTTGCATTTGGATATACAGAAATCAACTAATGTGCAGCATGAGCAATAAACTAATTGGTAGTAGAGTAAAAAGGGGTGAAGCTGGAATATGAAAGGGATGGATAGACCCAATCAATATATTAACAGTGAATAGTACATTCTAATGGTGTGGCAACTTACAAATGGAAGCAGACACTTCTTCACAGGACCAAACTGTGCAAAGTACTCCTTCATCTCCTCTGAAAAATAATAAGGAACATCTCATGTTTTCAGCAAATCACAAAAACCTTTAATTTAACAAATCATGTCTTGAGGCTTGAACTACAAAGAATGCTACAATATTATTGAAGCGTGTCATTTGTATTTTTTTTGTATCAGGGTCATTTTTTCAAGCACACTTAGCTTAAACTACTGTAGTCTGATATAACAATCCTGCACTAACTAGAGCCTTAATTAAGAACACAGTGTTGGTGAAACTGATTTAGGCTGCAGCCACACGGAGACGATACGGGTCGTATCCGCTACAGTTCTCTATCATATAGACCAGGGCTATTCAATTCGTTTGGAATGTGGGCCAGTTGATGAAAATGATCCAAAGCAAAGGGCCGGGAAAAAGATGGCTTGAAATATGAGCAATCATATTAAGAGCTTCGGATGCAGTAAATACTACAACAGCATAGTGGAGTGCATATATTGTATTTAATTAAATCAAACAACATAGCCTCAAGACCTTTATAGATCTAAATGGCAAGTTCAGAAGGCCTATATGTGAAACTAATTTAACCATCAACATCATTTCATTTGATTTAATTTAGGTGAAATGATCTAATCATTCACGCAGAGATGCAATAAATGACAGGAGTTGTCACTACAGTAGCTAGTAGGTGGGTTCGAAACCCGAGCCCGCCGAAGTTTTCAGGCA
>NW_011351261.1:1720-5222 GCF_000735185.1 Notothenia coriiceps | reverse complement strand
AAACACACACACACACACACACACACACACACACACACACACACACACACACACACACACACACACACACACACACACACACACACACACACACACACACAGCGTATCCCATTGAGAAGAGGATTGAACAGAGAGCATCTGTTGTTTTGTATTCATTTGTTGACACAGGTTTGGGGGAAATATCTCAGAGTGATAGAAATAAAATGTACAACTTGTAATATGTATATTACACTTACCAAAGCAAATGAAGGACAATGACAGGTGGCTCATTCTCATTTGTACTTCACTTATATGTATATTTTATTATTATTAAGCTAACTGGTCATCCTTTTTTATTTTTTTTAAACAATACCACTTCATAATTGCTGTTGTTTTTTTAAACCAACAATGCTTTGGGTACCTTTAAATTGTTTATTCTCTAGTGTTTAAAAAAAAAAATCATAATACATTTTAGTATTGCTATTGAGTGCTTTTTGATGTACTCAAAGACAATTTGCAGGGTAAAAAGTGTACATTTCATCTGCTACATATAGTCAATTCGTTCAAACTAAAACTGCTGCAAAATAAAGAAGAATTACTAAAAGATTTGGAATTGAAAATACCCAAGTTGATTACTCAGTTTAAGATAATCATTTTTTCCATACGTCTGAAAGAGACATGTTATGGAAGCAAAATAACCCAAACTTTAAACAGCACTGCATGATTGTGCCTGTGGTCTCTTGAAATGGATTTAAAGAATTGGTGTAGTCTAATGTAAACATATATATCTGCTGTTATCTGGCCATTGGGGACATGGATGGAAATATCAGCCTGATATGTAATACATGATGTGATATGACCATTAACAGTTACTCTTTCTTTTCACTTTGACAATACAAAAGACACCATCATGATATATGTGTGTTATATGTGTGTTTGTCAAAGCAGGATTTCTGAGGCTTCTTTGTAAAGGTGAAATGTGTTAGTATGTTAGCACTTCCCCTTTCAAGTCAGTCACTTCAATAAAGGCACTGGTTTCCCAAATAAATCTTTTTTTAAAACCACCAAAACACAGTGGTTGCTAACAAGGGACTGAAAGACACAATGAAATGTCATTAGGCAAAACATTAGCCGCCTTTAGCTCACCGCTGGTGATGTGCAGCCAAGCGACTGTGATGTAGTTCCTTCATAGCTTAGTCATGTACTTCTGATTCTACCCACAGTCTTTTGCTTAGATACATGTATCTAAGGGCATGTTGAAACAGTTATTGCTTTATTGAATTCATCCTTAAAAAAACAGCTCCATTTCATTTCTATGTCATCTGCTCAAACCGTGCTGCTCTGTCCCCCAGTAGTGGGTTGGTTTTTATGAAAAACTATGAACCTGGACGGTCAATATTTTAAGAGTATCCTCTAAATTCCCTGAATTACTAGCAACTTCCTCAAACCATTTAAATATCAGCCAAATATATCAAGCCCCCCGATTGTTGAGTGTTTGCCGGTGAGTAGCAGCTTGCTGAGCTCAGGTTACTGCCAAGCAGAAAGAATCAAATAAAAATCATTCTGCCAACAGCTAGGATTAGCTGGCTGGTTGTTATACTCTTTGCTGTAAAAAGGCTGGATAAGTGGGAGGCAGAGATTTGGAAGTTATCCCTGCTTGTAAAGCAGATGGCTAAACCTTAACTAGCCAGAGAGCCAACAGCCTGTTGTGAAATGGATGTGATAGCAAAGACGCCATAAAGCCATGTTATTAACGGTGTGTAACTCTAAAATAATAGCATTATAGGGGAACAGAGCAACATAACCGGAACCACCCAAATATAAACAATGCAAACATCTATTCAAATCAGAATTTATTACATGATAAAAGTACTTGTAAATGTTTTATATTAAGTTTTTCCAATTTAAACTATTATAATTTCCAGGTTCAAAGTTGTCTTTTGTGTACAAAGGTGTGTATTTTGCTCTGTTGTGATTGGTGAAACGGTTAAGAGATTTCCCACCCCTTAGCCTACTACATACAATGTGTTGGAGCACTAGCGAATAGAAGCGTGAGTAGTATGTAGTGATGTTACTATGTTCCAGAAGTAAACAGTGTGGGAGAGAAAGGTATATTTTGCAGCCCACCTCAGCATACACAGTATGTATGTGTTCTTCCATCCAAGAGCCATCTGTGATCATACCTTACAGCATTTGGTTGCATGGAGTGTATAGACCCTCCAAGAAAAAGGCGGGCAAAAATCCTTGATTATGCGGGCTAAATTCCTTGATTATGCGGGCTAAATTCCTTGATTATGCGGGCTAAATTCCTTGATTATGCGATTAAACATGCGTGGTTTTTATGTGATTTTGTGCGGTGAAGTTGCGGGAAGTTACGAAATATGCGGAAAGTTGCGAAATATGCTAAATATGCGGGGGAAAAGAATAACAATTTTTTTAAATATTGGGCTGTCTTATTTATTCTCTCTCACACACAACCTGCCACTAACGTTAAACCCCTTTACTATTCAATTAAACACATTCAATGTTTATTTATTGTAAAAGCAATTGGGCATTTACTCTCACACGCACACACTTCTCCGCCTCATTCTTTTTTCATTTACTCGTTCGTTATCTGACCAGCTTCAATCTTGTAGGCTACTCACTTCGTTTCTTGTAGCCCTCGAAAGGGTTTTGGAGGTTGATGCCTCGTGAACGTGAGTTGTTTGGCTTTCTTGTCCGCAGCAGCAGAAAGCATTTTCGAATGTTTGAATGAATCAAAGTGGGTCTTCACCGTCGATTTTCTCTTATGCTCCAACACACAGTTGCACGGGGTGCAGAATAGTTTCCCCCCACTTTTTGCCCGGTCTTTAGTAGAAATGTTCGTCGGTAAATGAGATGGATTAGATTTTTCATCTTGGTGTTTTCTCTATCGTGTGAGCTCCACACGTTCACTCTATACAGTGTTGTTTACATTCTGTGATGCGCGAGCTGATGACGTCACGTCAAGACGAGTTAACTTTTTTTTTTCTCAGCTTTGTGTGGAAAAATGCGGGGATTATGTGGCCTTTTGATAAATATGCTGCCTTTTAAAAATCTGCGCCATTTTGCTTATTATGCGGTAAATTCTGCGATCGCANTCGATTTTCTCTTATGCTCCAACACACAGTTGCACGGGGTGCAGAATAGTTTCCCCCCACTTTTTGCCCGGTCTTTAGTAGAAATGTTCGTCGGTAAATGAGATGGATTACATTTTTTCATCTTTGTGTTTTCTCTATCGTGTGAGCTCCACACATTCACTCTATACAGTGTTGTTTACATTCTGTGATGCGCGAGCTGATGACGTCACGTCAAGACGAGTTAACTTTTTTTTTTTCTCAACTTTGTGTGGAAAAATGCGGGGATTATGCGGCCTTTTGATAAATATGCGGCTTTTTAAAAATCTGCGCCATTTTGCTGATTTAGCGGTAAATTCTGCGATCGCAGAATCGCGTTTTTCTGGAGGGTCTAAGTGTAGCACCGGTGCTTTGCCCCCCCCCCCCCC
>NW_011351261.1:0-1713 GCF_000735185.1 Notothenia coriiceps | reverse complement strand
CCCCCCATTGGACTGACATTACTATGCTGAGCCTGCACTGTTTGTGTTGATTCTACTTATAAATATTAATTTCCAACACTACAGGTAGGATCTTATTCTAAAGGAAACACTTCAGCAGCAACACATAGGGATGCAAATACAACATTCCCACATGGGAAAGAGTTACACCCTGCTTGTGGTTTAAATAATTGACATCTTTACAAGTACTTCCCTAGGGAAGACGGTCTACTGCATAACAGCCCTACAGTGCTGAAGCAGAACATTTACCCATGGCTAGCGCCTGCTGTGCAGCGCTAATCTGTGTGTGAACAGATGGCACGCACTAACAAGCTAGGCTAAATGTAGCTACTGTTGGCATGGGCCAAGACTGATCTCTGACTTCTGATCCCAAGCCTCTTAATTAAATGCAACATTTAATCTATTTGGTTTGCAGTCACTCTGCTCCTCCTCCTGACCTGGCCAACCCGGTGATTAAAATATCACACTGTTAGTCCAATTAGATTGACAGAAAGCCCCCCCATTTACACACATTGCTGTTAATGGTGGTGTCAATCAACAATAAGGAATCTTGTCAAAGGTGTTGCAAACCAGATGGAAACAAATCAGGTTAAAATGCTGCTACAATAACTAAAGCAAGAAGGGGTGGGGAAATTGATGGCACCATGGCATTTGACGCAGCTCTGCTGCAATACATAGCGACTGTTAGATTGAATGTGCATTGAAGGTCTCCTATCATGCAGAATGCACTTTTTGATGTCTTTTATACATAAATATGTGTCCCCAGTGTGTCAATAGAATCACAAAGTGTCAAAAATAAAACCCTCTCTCTTTTCCTCCTTACCCACATCTCTAAATACGTGTGTACAACGAGCAAAATACTTCAGAGACATGTTTTTTATAAATCTGAGACCTATAATATGCCTAAACATAGTATAATAGGAGACCTTTACATCAAGAGCCTCAGATGAAATAAAGGCAATTTGACTGAAGTCCGAGGAGACTCAGAACTCCATACAGCCAATCAGATTTAAAATAAATCTACAGTTTTAGCTATCATTATAGTATATATATATATACAGGGCTCGACATTAAGGGCTGCCCGATGGCCCGGGGCCATCTAGTATTTAGCTCGGGCAATGAAGCCTCACCTGCTGGTTGCCCGATCGGGCAATCTATTATGCTAGTATCATGCAGCTCGCGGATCCAGTAATGAGTGACCCGACAGTAAAACTAAACATATCTATAACTAGTTTAGGTAGTTTGAGAGGTAATTAAAATAGCTACGAGTGATATTCTAACCTGAAGTGTGTGTTTTGTCCGCTCACCGCTGCATGTGATCATGCAGAGCTGCGTGTCGACTCGTCAGCAGCAGCTGATCTCTCTCTCCCGTCAGATTAGACTTCACTCGCGTTTATGTCCATATCGATCAGATCCAGCTAGTTCTAGCTAATGATATGACTACCTGCTTATTAAAAGACACCTAAACAATAAGTGTCGCTATGCAACCGGGTGAGGCCACAAAGTATAGCGCAGCATTATGCATTTGTTTACATGCCCACCGGAACCCTGAGGCATTATCAACAGATCAACGCACAATCAACCCAGACAGGACATGATTTTTATCCACATTACGTGTTAGACATTATAATTGACTATTATTGTCTGTCACATACTCTTCTTGTCTGTCACATAAGTGGCGCAACTGAAGCGGTA